>NC_056730.1:534760008-534925008 GCF_019279795.1 Protopterus annectens | reverse complement strand
GCTTTGTGTTGTCAGTTGTGGCATTGTCAATGTCTTCATATGGTATGAGACTGCACCAGTCACTGGCCACAGATTTTTTGGCCTCAGCTGGGGTTGCCATTTTCTTCAAGGCCCAAAGTGAGATATATTTATAGAAATGTGTAACCTTGCATGGTAACCCATATCTGCATCCAGTGCAGAAGTCTGGACTTGGCTTTGCTGTGAAAGTAAAAGCTTGGTTTTATGGCATTTGAATTGCTTCCATTGCTTCATATCACATTAAATTATTTCAGATGGATAATATTTGTGTTATGTAGCTACTAGAAAAATCTTATGAAATTTTGTTTATTCTAACATCTCAGGACATTTACATTTTTTTATATATTTTTTGCAGCATTCAGCTGCCCAAATAATAACTGCCTTGTGTAAAGAGGGACAGGTGATAACCCTTTACTCAGCCTGTGAAAGAATAACAGCAGTCTTACTGCAGGAATAAGTAAATTGAAACTCTCTGGACTATTACACATGGCATTGTGTTATCATACATGTGCAGAGATGAAACACAGTTTGTTTCTTAACCAGCTAAGTGAACTGGTTATAGGTTCATATGTGGTTACTAGGCAATTGACGAGCCTAGCCCAATTTCCCATTTGGCACATATCACTGTCTGAAGTGACTTGCCCAGAGTCACACAGCAGGCAAATGAAGGCTGATAGAATCAAACCTTGGACTACAGGAAACTGCTTGCTAATAGTTCATAGCCTGAAGATTATATATATATATATATATAAGTCAGCCGGAGAGTCATTTATAGCCCCTAGTTTGTAGTCATCTGCGAACTTGGTCAGCCATAGTCCTCCTGTGGTTGCCTGTACCTCTGAGAAGTATACGCCGAACAGGAGGGGTCCTAGGACTGTGCCCTGGGGAACACCACTTGTAACCGGTTTAGAGTCAGACCTAGCTCTCATGTGGGGTCTGTCTGTGAGCCAGTTGGCAACCCATCTTGTGATGTAGGGGTTTATGTTCAGGCTGGTGAGCTTGTCTATAATACCAGAATGGGGAATGGTGTCAAAGGCCTTAGCGAGGTCTAGGTAGGCTGTGTGTACCACCTTTCCCTCGCCTATAACCTTGGTAACTGTCTCAAAGAAGTCCACCAGGTTTAGGAGGCATGATCTGCCCTTAACAAAGCCAAACTGGGTAGGGTCCAGTGTTTGGAGGTTCCCAATGTGTCTGTTAATGAGTTCCATGATGATGTGCTCCATAGCCTTGCAGACCAAGCTAGTCAGGCTTATAGGACGATAGTTCCCGGTTCTGTTGTGGCTCCACCGTTGTGCAGCGGAATAACTGTTGCTGTGCACCACTCTATGGGTATGTAGCCTGTGGAGAGGCTGAGTTTGAACAGTGTGTTTAGGTGAGGGGTTAGTTCATCTTTGAGCTTGTGTAGGACACAGCCTGGGAAACCGTCCGGTCCCATTGATGCTGTGTTTTTGGCTTTGGAGAGGGCTGTTTTAACCTAAGTGTCTTTGATTTCAGGGACTCTACATTCTTCTGGTATGGTTATGGGCTCTTTTGGGGGTGAGAGGGGGGTGAAGTTTGCGCTGAACTTGTCTGCCAGGATGTTGGCGATACTGGTCGGTTCAGTGTATTTTGTACCATTCTGCACAAACTCCGAGCAGCTCTGAGCATTGCTACTTAGATTCTTGACATAGCTAAAGAATGTCTTGTGGTTATCTTTGGAGCCCTTGGCAATTTTTCTTTCAAAGCTCACCTTAGATGATTTTATGAGGGATCGTAGTTTCTTTCTGATCCTGATCAGGGATGTCTTCCCTTCTTGGGATTTTACTCTCTTCTGTACTAGTTTCCTCCTCCTATTGTATAGCTTGCTTATAGCAGGAGTCCACCAGACTGGTTTCCTTTTCTTGGAGGAGTGAGTATTGGTTTTGCTTGGAATGGCACTATCCATTCTTTCTTGTAGCTGCCCATAGAATGCATTAGTAAAGGATTTTGCAGCTTGGACAGTGTTATCCTTCAGATTGGGGGCTTTGAAACTTTCCACCTTGGTCTTAAGGAACGTGAAGTTTGCTTTTGAAAGGTTTTTCACGGTGGCTTTCTTGTCCGGTGGTTGGGGCGGAATATGGATATCCAAAGTGATTTGTTTATGGTCAGATCTAACTAGCAAGGGGTTGACCTCTGGTGTGGAACACAAGTCGCCCATGTTGATGATGACCAGGTCCAATATGTTGTCACCTCTGGTGGGAGTGTTGACCAGTTGAGCCAGGGCGTTTTGAGTTTATAAATTCTAGGAAAAGTTGGGCAAGGGAGATAGTATTTGAGCAATTCTCCCAGTTAATGTTTGGGTAATTGACCCAATATTAGGGTGTTTGGTAGGACCTTTATGTTTCCCAGTGTTTCCAGAAATGCAGAATGGAGGTCCTGGGACATGGTGGGTGATCTGTAGCAAGCTACAATTTGAATTGCAGTTTTGCCCATTGTTAGTTGCACGTGGATGATCTCTGAAGCATCGTGCTGTGCCACTGACCTGGAGGTGTGGGTATCCTTGATGAATATGGATATGCCCCCGCCTTTTGTATTTCGGTTTGGGTTCTGTGGCCGAAATGTACGTTATGAGTTGTAGCCTGGTAGTGCTGGGGTGCTCCCTGGAGCCTTAAACCAGGTTTCTGTTACTGCACATATATCGATTTTCTCCATACTGAGGAGAGCCTCGAGTGCATGCATTTTGAGGTTTAGACTTCTGGCATGGAGTAGCATTACCCTCAGTTTTTTGTTACTTGTGCTGTTTACGGCGGTGGGTTTGTCTTTTGAGCCTTGCCTACAAAAGGCACTATGGGGGTGGCAAGAGCCTTGGCCAGTATTTGAAAGCCTAAGAGTGACAGGTTCAAGCCGTCTCTAGTGAAGCAGCGTGGCCTGTCGAGCATGTCATCCCAGGCGGACAGACGCTGGATCCCCTTTGAATGACACCAGAAACTTAGCCAATTGTTGAAATCGAGAATTTTTTTCTTTATACCATGGTATCGTTCTTGGTGAGGGCAGGATGCTACTCAGGGTCAGGGTCATACCGGCCTGGGCTACGTGATCAGAGAGCTCTTCCATGTCTCTTTTCATGTAGTCTAGGGAGGTACGGCTCAGGTCATTCACACCAACGTGGACAATGACTCATATTTGTACTTGTTCTGGAGTGACCTGAGTGCTTGTGTTATGTGGTGGATCCTGGCACCTGACAGGCAGCTGACTGTAACCTTCTCCTTATTCAGCCTAGTGAGTGGGACGTCAGTGTGCCTGAGTAGAGTCACCTATTACTAGTATGTCGGGTATCTTATTTTGCATTAAGGGCTGTGATTGCATGGCACACTGGTTTTGTGAAGTATGTGTTTCATGGTTTGTGTTGGGGGGTGGAGGTTGCTTGGATGTTTGCTTTGGAGGTCTCTGTTGGTTTTGCAGATTTTTATTTAGAGCCCCAGAGTATGTTTTGATGTATTTATGTGTGTTTTTTGCCGGTGCTGGTTTAATGGGACTATGTAGGACTGGTGGTGTGATGCAAGTGTTTCCCTTCTCCTCTTGACTGTCTGATCCAGTCTTGGGTTGAGAGAGCTTAGCCTCTAGTTTGGCTGTATAACTGCATCTCTCGCATGTATTAGGGTTTGGTGGTAGGAAGAGGGGGTTGCCTGTGTACATGAGGCAGTTGTAACATTGCCTCAAAATGCCCAGATTCACCAGTTGGACTGGAGAGTACACCTGAAACTGCCCTTTGGACATGCCAGGATAGGTACAGTGAACTGTTTTACTGGGTGGCTGGTAAGGTTGAATAGAGAGCCTTGAACTTCTGTACAGTACAGGAAGGTCTAGTGCTAGGGTTTACAAGTGCTTGCTATAAGTTTTGAGCAAGTGCCGGGCTGAGAAATGAATGGCTTGACTGCTTAAGTTGAAAGTTTGTCTAGTTCCAAGGGAAAAATTGAAGAGGACACTTTGTGGAGCCGGGAATAGTTTTACCCTAGCTACCCGGCACGCAAAACTGGGTATTTATAGCAGGGAAATGAAAGAGATAGAAATTAGCCCAAAATGGCCAATAAACTACTAATTTCTGGGCTGAAACCATTCCTCCAGGGACAGATAGGCTGCTCAGAGCTCCCCTCTCTCACAGGTGAATTGAGAAACTTCCTTCTGTCCAAGTAAGATAAGGGCAAATACAGAGATTTGTAACACATCCCTGAATTCAGCACTAACCTGAAAACTGGACTATACTAGCTTAGAAAGGCGGGAAACAAATATATATATATATATATATATATATATATATATATATATATATATATATATTTCAGAAAATAAAGCAGATACACTCAAAAAAAAATAGTTTAAAAGCACAGAAAAGGATAAATGTTTTATATATATATTTATATATCTATATATATATATATATTTATATATATATATATATATATATATATGTATATATATATATATGTATGTATGTATGTATATATATATATATATATATATATATATATATATATATATATATACACACATATATAAAGATACCAATAAATCAACATTTTTTAGAATGTGAGAAGAAGCTGAAGTGACCATAGAAATACACAATTACAGGTAGCAAAGTATAACCTGCATGCATTTAGTGATCACAGGTCATAATTGAACCTGTGCCACTGGATCTATGAGACAGAAGCTGTAACCACTCCCTTGTGAGATACATCAGTAAAGACCAACACAAAGCAGTACAGGAAGGTATATGGTTGGTAGTCTAGGCAAAATAAATTGATAGGATATAAATCACCTGAATGAATTTTCATGAACCATAATAAAAGTAGGTTGCTGATTCAAATGAAGCAACATCTCATCATTATTGCTTCATTATAATAATTTACCGAGTTGTAAACTAGTTTCTAATGTTACAAGACACAAAATAGCCCAGTAAGTCCAGGTAAATACCTTGTCCAATACAACCATAAAACTGTAAATTGTAGAAATGGATGAGGTAATGCAAATAGCAGATATTAGAAAATGAGCGCTTTCACAGTAATCACTACTGCTTCATCAGACATTTAAACATTCTAAGAATCTCCTTTATATATATCTCCTAAAACCTGTCATGTGACTAACTAATACATAATAAAACAGTAGTTCTTAAAGACATATACAACAATAGTACTATAAATTTCTGGTAACAATTAAAACAAGATGAAATAACTTAAAAAAAAAATATATATATATATATACATATGTATAAACATATAACTGTGTGTACCTCTGATACATTTTATATACACCTGTACATTACACTCATTTTCTTAATCTTCTCATGGGAGCTACATCAAGACCCTTCCCTAGATTAGCCATCAGCTTAATGATCCATTTAGTTTCCATTGCTTCTGTTCTGTTTCTTGTGTCACCCATTCTGATACCTGGTATGTTCTTTCCAATAATGAGAAATGTAAACTTATGTGAGGACCCCATCTGAGAAGTACAGAACAATGTATTAACCAATGCCCTAGCCAAACATACATCATAAAGATGTTCTCTTATTCTAAATCTGAACATTCTGTCTGTTTTTCCTACATAAAATGCGCTACATAGCTGGCATACAGCTAAATATACTATGTGTTCAGAATTACAGTTACCATTAACCTTAAATACAAATTTCTTACCTAGATCAGGATGGTTAAAATAGCCCTCTGAATTAATTGTAAATGCACTGTTTACATTACCACATGGACTAGTATAAAACTTATCTACTTGTATTTTCTGTTATTATTAGGATAACAACATTTTATTCATATTACGCATGTTCTTGAACTGAAATTTGGGGCTGGGACCTACAATCTCTCTCTCACTTTTGGATCCATCATTAAGATCAACCAATATTTCCTGTACACCCCTAAAATGGGCTTAACATTTTTGGTATACTTCATAGGTACTCTGAGTTTACCCTCATTTAAACCATTTTCTTTACTGTGTTTCTTATTCTGTACACCCTGTTCAGAAAAATAAGGTTGAGCTGAAGTCGTTCTTAAATTCTTAACCGAATCCATAATATTAGAAATATTAGTGTGGTTGTAGCCTCTTTTAACTAATTTACCTTCTAAATTCTGCATTAAAAGCTGTCAAACTAGTATTTAATCTAGATGCCCTCATACTCTGTCCTTTGATAGCATTATCAAATACATACTGAGGGTGCATGCTGATTTTATGAAGCAGCATGTTCTTATAACATTCTTTTCTAAATATACTAGTTATAACCTTATTTTCGTCACTGGTAGTTATTAACACAGCAACGATTCTCTTGAAGAGTTCAGAGTAAACCTTAGAAAATGGGTCGAAGTATTTAAAAATTGATGGAATTGATTTAATTCTTCTTCATTGTCTTCCCATAAAAGGAAAAGGTCATCTACAAATCTCCAAGATAACTTGACTTCTGTATGGACCTTCTAATATGTGCTTCCTTTCCCACATAGCCATAATCAGGTTGGCATAGCTATGGGCACATGAAGTGCCCATAGCTACGCCATCCTTTTGCCAATATACCTGTTCAACAAAAACTTTGTTCCAATACAATTTCCATCAAAAAGGTATCTAAATCAATAGTTCTATCATCTAATACTGCTGTCCTCTGCAGGAAGGCTCTTAACATCTCAATTCCCTGTACATTCAGAATTTTGGTAAATAAAGATTGAACATCCATTGTAGCCATAATAATTCCTGTTGATAGTTTCCCTTTACAATACTGATATAAACCATTGACAAAATCTTTAGTGTCTTTTACCACAACATTATATGAATATAGGTATGGTCTAAACTTTTTCTCCAAAAATATGGAGAGTGGTTCAGTGCTTCAAACCCCATCAGAAACAATGGGTCTCATTGGGGGGGGTCTTCTGCATTTTTATGAATCTTTGGCAAACCTTGCATGCATGGTATTACTGGGTTATGGACAGTAAAATATTGCAACAATTTTGAATCTATTAAGCCTAATGTGAAACATTCCACCAAAGCACAATTTATACTGTGTACCATCTTTTCTACATCCAACACAGTTATTTTGCTATATATATATATATATATATATATATCTACATCATTTAAAAATTCTCGCATTTTATTAAAATAATATATGCGGCCCATCACAGTGATGGGTCTGCCTTTATCCGCTGGTCGAATGAATATGGGCATGTCATTTTGTAAATTATATAAAGCAGCTTTCTCTTCCAAGGTCATATTAAAAAAGTGACTTCTGTGAAAACTCGAGTCATTATAAATTTTATAAATGTCATCAGTACATACTTTCTCAAAAGCTGTTAAAATAACATTGTTACTAGGGACAAACTAACTTGGTTTAGAAAACACATCAGGACAAGCATTAGAACAAACATTAAAATGAGCATTAGAGTCTGTTTCATAAATACTTTTCAGTGTCACTGACCTCAAAAATGTTTTTAAATCCAGTATCACATCTGTAATATCTGCCTGCTGTGAAGGTATGAATGTTAGTTCCTTATTTAAGATTTGTGTTTCATACTGCGAAAGTTACTTAGTGGAAATATTCCACACAATAAGTCTGGCTCCTCCACATCCTTTTCAGTGTTTGATTTGCACTAAGATATTCTCCTTCCGATTTGCGTTTTATGAGATTCCTACTTCTGGATCTCCCTCTTTGATTCTCCATGTGCAATATTATTGGAAAAGGGTACATTTGACAGCTTCCTGTCTCATCAAGCATACTCTGTCTCTCTCTACTGGCGTCTTGTGTCGAATACACCATCAGACTGCCTGGCATGACTGGATGTGTCACACTGGATTTCCGTCTAACATCTTTATCAATGGGTGATTCATGCATCTGCCCCTGTACTGCAGGGGCTGCTGTTGATTGGATATTCACTTTGCAGGGTTCTTCCTCTGCTATTGTATTAGTTTCCCTTTTTGACGTCACTGATTGTCCAGTGGATATCACCCCTTGAGTCTTTTTGGAATTAGTTGTGTTTTATACCGATTCCATCTGTGATAAAACATCGACATTGAATTCTTGTTGCATCAGCTTCAGCCAAGTAAAGATGTGCTCCTGTTCAAAGGCCTTTTTGTCTCTCTGAATTTTCTTTTGTTTTTGAGGGGAAGCTTATGCTCGTAAATACACAATGTATCAATGATATTACACAGTTTAAGGTCTACTACAACTTTGGGAAATTTAACATATGAGTGCTCTTGGATATCATTGATATTTTTTGATAAACATTGTTCTTCTGGTGCAGAAAAGTCTATGATGAGCCTCATGTACTTGAAGCTCAAATCATTATTCAGTTTCTGCCATTCAGCTAAAAGACCCAGATATGTGTTCCCATACGTGAGCATTTTTAACACTCGTAAACCCCTTGGTATAATTTCAAGTTTAAGACATGCTTCCATATGAAACCTTTGCATTTGTAAACAAGTTTAGTTTATACAGACAGTTCTCAAGTTCGGTTAATAATTCTCGTAGGAGCCTACTGTTTAACTCCGCGGTCCTTTCTTCTGTGGTGTCAATGTACATTTCCGTTTCCAACAGCGGATTAGGAGTTTTATTGAAACAGTTTTTAATCCCCTCTTTACATGAACTACTCACATTAGAGGAAGAATCCATTCTTATGGAATGTCCACGTTGTAACTCTGGCACACCGCCCTCTGCCATTGCTCCTGGAAAACCAGTACTCCAAAAAATTACAAGACACAAAATAGCCCAGTAAATCAGGTAAATACCTCATCCAATATGACCATAAAATTGTAAACTGCAGAAACGGATGAGGCAATGCAAATAGCAGGTAAACCAACGATTTTATTAGGAAGTGAGCACTTTTGCAGTAATCACTACTGATTCATCAGACAGTTAAACATTCCACTAGTCCATGTGGTAAATGTAATCAGTGCATTTACATCAATTCAAAGGGCTGTTTTAACCATCCTGATCTAGGTAAGAAAATTGTATTTAAGGTTAATGGTAACTATAATTCTGAACACATAGTATATTTAGCTGTATGCCAGCTATGTAGCGCATTTTATGTAAGAAAAACAGAATGTTCAGATTTAGAATAAGAGAATATCTTTATGATATACAGAACAATGTATTAACCAATGCCCTAGCCAAACATACTTCTCTGATGGTGTCCTCACATAAGTTTACATGTCTCATTATTGGAAAGAACATACCAGGTATCAGAATGGGTGACGTACGAAATAGAACAGAAGCAATGGAAACTAAATGGATCATTAAGCTGAGGGCTAATGTAGGGAAGGGTCTTAATGATGTAGTTCCCATACAACCCTTACTTAAGATGAGAAGATTAAGAAAATTAGTGTAATGTGCAGGTGTATATAAAATGTATCAGAGGTACACACAGTTATATGTTTATATATATATATATATATATATATATATATATATATATATATATATATATATATATATATATATAAAATATACATTTTATGTTATTTCATCTTGTTTTGTTACCAGAAATTTATAGTATTGTTGTATATGTCTTACTAATGTTTTATTACGTATTAATTAGTCGCATGACAGGTTTTAGGATATATAAAGGAGGTTCTTAGAATGTTTAAATGTCTGATGAAACAGTAGTGATTACTGCAAAAGCACTAATTTTCTAATAAAATCCTTGGTTTATCTGCTATTTGCATTGCCTCATCCGTTTCTGCAGTTTACATTTATAGTTTCTAATGTTATTGCATCCATTTTGTGCACATTACTTTGACTTGTGTTTTGAATTGATTTTTACTGTAGTAGCACAGCTGTTTGGCTTGCAGCCTGATTTGTAAATTGTTATATATAGTTTTAGAGAACAATGTATTTACATTTTTAGATAAATTTTATAAACAGCAAACAGGGGTTGTGATAGGCACCCCTGTAGCAAACACCTATGCTAACATTGTGTTGAATTACTGGGAGAATCCGTCAATATTTAATACTGAAGAAAATAATTATAAGGATAGAGTTGTCTTTTATGAGCGCTTTGTGGATGACCTTTTTTTTCAGTTGAAATGGTTCATTGATTGTGCTATATGAATTTATAGAGTATCTACACACCACTACCAAGTTCTTGAAATTTAAGAAAAATATTTCATATCGTTTTAGATATTACTCTAACAAAAACTTTAACAGGCATGCTGGATACTATGCTCTATAAGAAACCTGTTAAAAAATGTACTTATTTATCAAGAGATAGTATGCATCCCACGTACATGTTTGATAATATTATGTTAAATATAATGGCAATGGTGAGTAGATTAAATAGACAAAATGATCAGTTACATCAACAGTTAGAACATTTGACCAATGACTTTGAAAAAAGAGGTTATCATAAAGAGAAGGCAGTAATTTTAAAGGAACAATTGCTGGCTGATAGAGACTCTAAATATGCCCCAATTTATTCACATAAGCATAGGTATCAACAATCAAAAAATTGGGTATCTTCTCAAAATGTTCGTCAAGATGACTATATTTTAACTTATGACCAGAATACTCCAGCTATAAAGCAAATTATTCAGAAACACTGGCCTATACTCTCTCATATTCCAGAATTGAGAGATATTAGTGTGAAGAGACCATCTTATATCCATAGAAGAAGTCTAAATTTAAAAAATAAATTATGCTATAAAGAGCAAAAAAAGTTGAATATGTCTTATGTTAATAGCAAGGTCACTAAAAATGTAATCATGCTCTTTATGTAAATATATATACATTGGTTTAAGCTTTACTGATCCCATCAGGAATTCAGAGTTGTATTTACAAGCTAGTGGTAAATGTAAAACCAGATACCTTGTGTATATGGCCAAGTGCACTCAATGTGCATCTTTCTGTATAGGAAAGACAAATTAAATGTTAAAAATTCGTATTAGTAGTCACATGTCAGAAATTAGAAGACACGTTTTAACAAATTCACTATACAAACGTACAAGAAAAAGGTGTTACACATTCTTTTAAATTTTGTATTTTAGAGCAAATCTGTAACTGTGGTAAGGGTGGTGATGTTTTAAATAAAACAGAACGATGTGAGAATAAATGGATTTCATTTTTTAGGGCTCATACAGCTCCTGGTCTAAACAAAGTGTTCTCTTTAAAACCAGTGCTTACATATTTGCATAATTGTGTTAAATGAATTAGTTGACCTTTAAGACATTAATTGCTTAGATAATGGATTAATATAAAACAGAATTGGCTCAAAGCTGTATCTTGAAGACTGAGAAAGCGGATTTAAGTTTGTGAAAGTACTATTATTTGGTGTACTAGCTACTATTAAAGGAGTTCTTTTTATTCATTTGTGGTTTTGGTGCAAGCTTTTCTTTGTGTTTTTTGGTTTGAGGCACCCCATCTGAAAAGTAGAGATGCACTTCCTCCTTGTGTTTACTTGGGCTTTCACAAGGTGATCTGGTTTCCTGACGTCCATGTGCCAGCATGAGGCTTGCTAATGACAAGGCTTATATGCAAGACCTTGCTAAAGCAAAATTATTTTTTTCCTTAGAATATAATCAGGGCACTGTCAGCCAGATTCAATAAAACCTACATGGTCCATTTACACCGTGACTTGCACAATGTAGCGCAGCTTTTGGATTGAGTAAGCAGCTGCACATGTTGTGTAGAGCTGTGCACAGTCACGGAAACAAGGTAAACACTGTGGCATGCAAATTACAGCATAAGTAGCTGAATTATATACTAATCGACCAATCCAAGATGGAGGAGCTATTCAACGAGCTATAAAGCAGTCATGTAGACTCGGTGCTAGTTTCCCCTGTGAATTCCAAAACCTATTGCAATACAGCCACGGAAAGGAGTCTACATAAAAACAATGTTAGGGGCTGCTGTTGCTTTAATTCATGTATGTGGAACAGCCTGAAGTTTATGCTGTTGCTCTGCTGATAGATCAAGGCCAAGAAGGAGAAGAGTTTTCAGGCCTCGGCGATCTTATCACAACCTAAATGATGTGGAAATTCTAGCGTGCTACATGGTGGATAGAGACATACTACAGAAACTCTGCAGCCTCTGTCATCCTCAACTCAGAGCCGGGGCAAACCTAGGGGAGCCCATCCCAGTGGAGACAAAGATATGTGTAGCACTTGATTCTTTCAGAGACCTACAGGGGACATACTTGGGGTGTCACAGGCATCTGCATCCAAGATCCTCCATCAGTTCTTGAATGCTATACTCCAACATGCTAGTGACCACATATATTTTCCCTGTACTCATAAGGATATGGCCATAAATATACAGGAGTTCTACCTTGAAGCGCGCTACCCTGAAATACTGGGTGCCATAGATTGCACACATGTAGAAATTAAGTCACCACCCAGGGAACAGGGAAGGCTTTACATTAATAGAAAGGACTTTCACTCAATTAACTGCCAAGTCATGTGTAATGCCAAGGGAATCATCTTGAACATGTGTTGCTGGCAACCCTGGCAATTACCACAACTCTCATATCTGGCACACCTCCCAACTGTATTAGATGTTCACTAGGGAGGATATCTCACAGAGTCAATTACTTTGGGGGTGCAGGTTATGCACTGGAACCGTGGTTGGTGACACTCATCAGAAATGCACACACACCCACTGAAGAACACCATAATGAGGCACATGCTCAAACCAGAAATATCCTAGAGCTTGTGTTTGGGCTGCTGAAGTAACAGTTCCGGTGCCTAGATACATCTGGAGGAACACTGCAGAACAGTCCATGGACATTTACTAAAATCTTCACAGTATGTTCCATGCTACACAACATCATCCTGAGAAAACAACTTCAGGATCAACAGGGAGAAGGAGTACACTTCCCACCACCAATGCCAAGCTCACCACAGCCACATGCAGGGGGGGAACCAGCAGCTGCTGTGGGTGTAGGCAGACGTAGGCATGCTCAATATGTCCTCACATTGGCTAAAATGCAATGCATAGCACAATCACTCACCACCTAAGGGCTTAAAACCTTCCTCTTATGCACATACATATAGTAACATTGATACCAGGCAACACTCACAACTTTTACCTCCCCATGTATTGGCTGTGTACTGCTTGCATCAGAGTCAACCCTGAACTAAAACTGTTTCAACTGCTGGATTTACAAGGTAGGTGTGGAACCTGGAGTATATTGTGTAATAATATGAATGACTGGCATATCCTTGCATTTTGTTACTTGGTAGTGTAAGCAAGTAAAAGGTGGGAGATTTGTACATAAATTACCTTAATATGTGACAGCAGAGACTTATTTGACTTATATGTGCCCATTATTAAGTAGCAGGCCTCAAGCATCAAAGATTCACACAATCCTGCCTCTCAAAGGTAGTGATGGTCACTGCTTGCCCTCAGTTTAGCACCACAAGTTTATACTGGAAAATCATTAAAGAGAGAAGTTAGAAAGTAATGATACACACTGCTGTTTCAGACTTCACAACCCTCACAAGACCATTCACAATATACTTGAAAAGTTTGGTGCTGTCAACTATCTAACTTTCTAAGACCAATATAAGT
Organism: Protopterus annectens; assembly: GCF_019279795.1. Lineage (NCBI taxonomy): Eukaryota > Metazoa > Chordata > Ceratodontiformes > Protopteridae > Protopterus > Protopterus annectens. Next base: position 534,911,492 of record NC_056730.1, on the reverse strand, counting down.
CAGAGCTATAATTACCAGTTCAACGTCACAAATGCAGATATACTAAGCAATAATTAGCTGTGCACCCTGAGCATCAGACACAAAGTTTGTGTATCCCTGAATCCAAAAGATACAGATCATGTGCACAGGGTGTTGGGGGGAGGGCAGGAAGCCTAGGCTGACACAAATGTTTGGTGTGTGTGTGTGTGTGTGTGTGTGTGTGTGTGTGTGTGTGTGTGTGTGTGTGTGTGTGTGTGTGTGTGTGTGTGTGTGTGTGTGTATGTGTGTAAGAAAGAGAAGCAGGCAGACATTTGGATAAACCAACAAATGGCCAATGAGACAAAATAAGTTTTAAGCTGCACTGATGGACCAAGTAACTGTTCTCTGTAGGGGTCCTGCATGTGAAATTTGGTGTGCAAGTGTCTGCATGAATACAGCTATGCTCTGTGCTAGGTCTCCAACTTGATATGTCAGACAGGCATGAGCCATGCATGGTAGAGGTGGCAGTTCGTCGTTGTCGTTCCTGACCACAAGAACTGGCTGTGCCAGGAGTTGCACTGGTATGTTCATGCCCATGGTCAGATAGACTGCTGCTGCTTGAACATGACTGATGTCTGCTGGATGAACTCCCCTCATGAGTACACCCAGGACCACGACCCCATGGTGTACCACATCTGGGTGTGGACAGCTCACCCACTGATGGAGCAGTCAGTACTGCCACTATGGGAGCGTGATCGGGCATGGCCATGTTGACTAACAGCAGATGATGTAGTAGACCTACAGCCACGAGGATGCAATCCCCCTCCCAGCAGATGTTCATCGTAGACACCACTTGTTCCATTGTGTCATTCCTCATGTATGTCAGCCTGTGCCACATCTACAACCCTAAGCATTTCTCTGGAGGACCCATGGGAACATGCCTGCGCCTCCATGATGGCCATTAATATACGTTGAGTGGCACGGGAAGAGATACCTGGATCAGGTGGAGGATGGACAGCAGGCCTCAATAAAGGTACTTCTGTTTTTACACGTTGGGCTTATAAATGCTCTAGGATCATTAGGCTAGTAACCTCCTATGAACCTAGGCAGACCTCCCAACATCTTCTCTTCAACATGCCTCGCTGATGTTATCCACTGTAAGTTGACCTGCAGTCTTCTAAAAGTAAGACTTGTGCCATGGCAGTTGTGTAAAGTACTGAGTTCTGTAGTTTGTGTACTTAGGTAGGGGTTCTATTCTAACTGTGTGTATTTGTGTGTGCACTTGGTTGACATTACAGAGACCCTTTTGCACCAGCACGTGGGACACTGTTATTGCCATGTTCTCTTCACCAGACACCCCTGATGTCATCAGCTATGTTGTCTGAGACACTCAAGTCAGACTTCAGCTGTGATGCTTGCCTTAAATACAGAGTTCTATAGTCTGTGTACTTGGGTAGGGGTTCTATTCTCACTGCAGTCAACTGGTGTGTGTGTGTGTGTGTGTGTGTGTGTGTGTGTGTGTGTGTGTGTGTGTGTGTGTGTGTGTGTGTGTACAGTTTGACAGTACAGAGAGTCTTTTACACCAGCATGTGGGACACAGTTATTGTCATATTGTCCTCGCCAGACACTGCTGATGTCATCAGCTGCATGTGATTTGTGGATGTGCACTTTTCCCACTAGGGCAGGGCGAGAAACTGACCTGGAGGCCAGACAGAAGTCACTTCATCTTATACAATACAGATTACAGTGACATGGATTTCAGTCTGTCCACATGAATCATGGCATGGTTTGCATACACTGTAGACAAGTGTATCACATACATGGCATCTAAATATGTTGACGTGAAATTACCTATATCTGAGGTCCAGTGGTCAGGTCTGTACATCAGGCTGTCTACTATGCCCTTCCCTGACCATTATTTAAGTGATGGACATCACAGATGACATACACATTCTGTGTCCAAACAGCTGCTTGAAGGACTACAGATTGTGAGCAGTCATTGACCCAACCATGATGTTAGTATAATACAGACAGTATCAGCACACACCAAAGATTGCTGTCACAGCTGTGACAACACATGCAATGACAAGAAAACATGGGTGAATTTATTTTGTTAGGAAAACAAACACACAACCCAAGTATAATGTGGATATCGCACCCTATAATAAGACAATAGGTATGTGACCTGTGTCCTATGGTAGATGGTAAGTGAAAGTTCACCAGCATGTTGTCACACTGTTGACTATACCCTTTTATGTAACACAGCTACTGAGTATGTGAAGGACATCCACATCAGAGGCCATAATACCTCCAAGGTTCACAGCTTTCATCACAGCAGTAACGGAGTACAATGCACCCTTCTTCATGTACCTCCCTGCATGTATTCCAGTGATGTGTAACTGAAGTGTACCTCCTTTGCCACATTGAGCTGTCATGCATCATACTGGCCATATGTAGGTATTCTTTTTGTGGTGTAAACATTACTGTCTGATGGTGCAGAACCCGCATCAAGTTGTTAACCAGATTCATGTGTGGTATCTGTTTTGGTGATGCACACAGTACATACGTAGGTGTTTGAGAGCATAAGATTTGTGACAGTTTGGACATATATGCGTCACAGTTTGGATTGTGCCACATATATATACACACACACACACATACACATATATATTGCATGCACACCAGTCAACTAGCCTGTATTGATCATAATGTCGCATACAGGTATGGCAGTGTCCTTCCTAACACCTCCAACAGATGTTATGGTGCCAGGACAGTGTGCGTGATTATCCTCATAGAGAGTGGACATATCATAATAGTTGTACAGGTGTGTTTGAGAAGAATCATCTCATGTCACTCCATGCACCTTTACCTGTGTCCCACTTGCTGGAGGCCTCTGCTGAGATTACACTCATATTCAGGCAAATCATTTGCACAGCTTCACAGTGTGCACCTTACCCCACTTGTATATAACATCCCTGATAAATGTCCTCTGCATTGTTTATGTAAGGATGCTTATGTCACACATACATTCTCCACATTGTTATGTCACCCTGTGTTGGACAGTCACATAATACACATTTTTATTGTGCAGTCCCTACTGTACCAGATTGATATGTGATTGGTGTTGCAGCTACACCCGTCTTCGTTGACAAGCCGTCATCTGCTGTCCATTATAGGTTCATAGGTGTGTACTAGGCTAATGGCCCTGGAGCCTTTACAAGCCTAGCCCATAGAAGTGCCCTGGCATCATGCCACCCGATGTTAGTTCCCAGTGCCTCTATCAAGTAGAGCCACTGGAGTGATCCCCGGGGTGAACTTCCTATTTCCTATTCACTCATCAAGATTTTTCTTGAAGTGGGCCAGTGAGGTACTCTGCTTGACATGTATGGGAAATCTATTCCAGATCATGGGCTGTCTCTGGGTTATGAACCTGTTCCTCCAGCATCTTCTGTTGGTTGCGGTCTCTGGAGTGTGTGGTGCAGAGGGACTGGGATTTCTTTAGATGTAGTATTTCAAACAGAGCTGGGTCAGACATGGCTTTGTAAGTCAAGCAGAGATCGCCTCTTAGTAGACGATATGAGATAGAGAATAGCTGGAGTTTTTTTGAGTCTGTCTGTTTAAGCCCTAGGATCCTCTTCATGAGGTTTAGTTTGTTTCACCTGTCCTCTTTCCCTGTGTTCATTCCTACAGTTCATCTCAGTGTCCCTGTTCAATACACACACATCCCCTGAGTGTTTATTTTACATGGCAGTCCATGTACCCTTTTACACAGCTTCAGTACAGAATGCCAGGAATGGGATTTCACAATAATCTGCACTGTGGATACACTGTCCTGTACTGTGTTTGGACCTTATACCAATCACCTGCCCAGATTTTCACAGAATGTCCAGGGGGATTTTTGCCTTGTATATGTTTTGGTATGTTCCTTATTGAAGTTGTGGTTTTCTGCTATATCACTGGGATGGTCTCAGGACTAATGTGAGTCAGTAATTATTTACATTTGAGTTTCAGACTTCAAATCCTTCATAACATGTATCTGACATTTTTCTAATGAGGAAATATGTCAAATATGTCCCTATTTCTGGGTCATTGTCCTGCCATTATGTTGGCCTTTGTCCAGATGTCTTCCAGTAAGAGATGAGCTGTCTGTTAAGCCCTTATGATCACTGTGGCATTCTGTGCAAAATCGGATTGATATCTGTGTCTGCTTACAAGGTTTCCTGGCCGGTAACACTGTTGCCAGCCATGAAACCTTGCTTATTTACGTTTAAATGAACATGGTGCGCAGCATAAATATAAGCGCTGCTGCCACATAACCGCACACGCATGTAAACGCAAAGCATGCACGGAGTTTATTGAATCCCAGGGTCCATCATGTATTTTATCATAATTAGCATTATTTTGTACTTGAATGTGTTATTACATTTTGAATTACTTGTATTTTTTTAAGTTTTTGTGCTTCTGTAGTTAGATGGTGGAAGTTGTAAATGTGATTTCTTTTGCTTATCAGATGATTTGTGATATTTTTCTCATTTGCAATGTACACAGTGAAGAAGTGAAATCAGTAACCCTAATTTCAAATTTGCTTAGAGTAAAAGGCACATTGATGTAGCAGCAGCAGCAGCTTCAGTTGGACCGTTTTCCCTTTGTAGTTAGCACTGTACTGTTTTATGCTCAGCGTCACCAGCCTCCTGCATTTCCAACAGTATCACTCCTTTCATGCTTCAGCTGGTGTTCTAAAATTAGTTGACCCATGCCCAAGGGAAAGCATCCTAATAAATATTCCCATGCTTTCTCATTCTGTTCTGCTTCTATTGCATTAAAACTTCATTTCATGCCGTACTGCAAAACAGTATATATTCATACAGCCTGACACAGAACCTGCTTGACTATCCTTAGTGTTTTACAAGAGGACTGTTTTCATCAATGAAGGATGTTACGGCTATGGAAAGGTTCTTGTCTGACACTTCTTCATACCTGGTAGTCATGTTTTTGTAAATCAATTTTTGTCCCTCCACTGTTTGCCAACAATTAGTCATCAGTCCCCATAGAGTGAGACAAAATTACAAAGGTTGTTGTTCATGCAGCCATCAGGGATTTTTTTCTGTTCTGTCCCTAACTCTAATTGTTGATGGCTGATGTGGGAGCCTGTGTCTCTGTGAGGGTCTTTTATGCCCTATCCCTGCATGTGAGTTCCCCCACCCACATGCTAAAGAGTGCTGCCATGACCAGTTTGCTAAAGCAAGCCCACATATCTGGTTATGGCTTGTTCACCTGCAGGCCTCTGCGTGCATGTGGCTGAACAGCCACCAGAGTATCAGTCCCTTCCCCCACCCCACAGTAACTCCCTCATGACTTCTGTTGCCCGGCTGTTTCAGCACCAGAGTTGCTGATTTGAAATTGGGTTGTCTGAATTGTACTCGGGACTTTGTTCCTTTGTGCCAGAAAACAGGAACTAGCCATGTTGTTTTTGGCTTTAAATTGATCCCTACTCCAGTAGTTTTATCCACCTAAAGAAGTGTTTCTCTGTCTTGCCAGAAGTGATGCTTCCTATCTCTGCACTCATCTGTTTATTTAAGTTCTGCGCTATATTGCTGGTTCTACATTGCAATTTGCTTGTCTTATTGGCAACCTTTTGTGCTTTTTATTTCAGTTGTGTAATTTGCCTGGTGTAGGAAATATCCAGTGTTGCTGAATGATTTCTCTGGATTTTTCTTTACTCCTTCCAAGTTCTAACTTATTCTTTACAAATGGGCTCTGTGTAGCAGTTTACATATACCAGCTGTACTTGCTGTTTATACTTTCTATAGTTTGTCCCTTTTCTAGAAAGTGGAGGAACTGTTGATGTGTAGGGCAAGGCTGCAGTGCAGATGATGACTTGCCCACTGTATAAAGAGCACTGCATGCAGGATAACCTTAAGATTTGTACTTCCACCCATACTGACTGCAGTCGTTATAGGAGTTAGTAAAATGTATTTATTAGCATAGAAAACTGTTGTGAAATGAGCAGTACAATTGTGGGTGATCCTTTGTGGAAATTGGTGTTATTGTGTTTGTTCCCTGAGCTACATTCCTAAGAGCTTGCTTTTCATATGCATAATGTTACTAACAGCTTCTAATACATTTCAGAATATGCATCAGTGCTCGAGCTGCATCCTGCATGCCTGGGTTTGACTTCCACAGCCTCCACTTGCATAGTTATACAGTTCTAGGCGTCTGCATTAATGCAGAGGATAGCCAGACCTTCTCTTTTAGTGGAAATATTGTGTGCCAGATTATGAATCCAGTGACCTGGATTCAGCAAGGAACCTGGACGCTGTAGGAATTGGCTGGGTTAAGTGGCCTCTGACCAAGCTCAGGGGTTTTTGTGGAGGGGGTTAGGGAATGGAGCATTATGATGATTGACTCCTAGTAAAGACCGGAAGTAGTTTGCATTTACTATGAAAGAGATTGCTCACTAGAGGTGGAATGTGACACATGATTTCAATGGTGTGTGTAAGGTAGCATGGGTGGTCCCATGAGCTGATGTTTCATGCAATGCAGCCTTCTCATTAACCTTATTCAGAAAATGGAGGTTAGAATAGGGTGGAAATTATCAGAAATATCAGGGTACAAAGGAGTTTTTTTGAGGATGAGTATAAGTAAGGCCTTGTTTAGGCACAATGAAAACCCCTTATCTTCTAAGGGAAGAGGAATTTGAAAATTGACTCGGCCAGATTATCCAGACAGGAAGAAACTAGTTTAGATGGACATGGTTTCATTCAGGAAGTAGTAAGAAGTGTTCTTGAAATCAGTCAGGAACTCTTCATAACTAGGAACTGAAACACTGTCCAAGAGCAGACAGTATTACTCAGTGTATCAGAAAATATGCAGATCACAGCATGTAGAAGAGAAATGCAGACCTAATATTGGCAGCCTTGCCACAGAAAAATTGAGGAGGCATTTATCACTGGTGAGGTTAAAGCTGTACTTGTGGAGAGAAAAAGTCGGCTGCACAGTTCTACCATCTAAAAGAATGTGGCTAGCCTTCTTTTCAAGAGATCACTGTCTTGTAAAAAGCATGATGGCCTATAGATCAAGCTTGTCACTTCAAAGACTCGTTCGTGCTTTTCTGGTGGTATTCTAACCCCTGACCCATCCACCATAGGGAATACAGTTTAAAGGTGAACCATGACTCGCATGCCTTCAGCCGGATGGGGAATGCGTGACATGAGGATAACAAAGCAAGAGCACAGAACAGGGGACCTCTTATAGTCCGAAATCAGCAAATGAAAATCACCAGCACTGCCATCTGAAAAGAAGAGACTGATGTCAAAGAACATAAAGGAAATGTAACTGTAGAGACATTACAGCATTCCCTCAACTCAGGATTAGACAACTGAATCAGAGAAACACCAGAGCAAAAGCAAACTAGGAGGTGCTCAAACCATGAGACTGGTACCACCACCAAGTCGGAGTTATTTTCATTAGGATTATAAAGGCTTTTGTATGTCTTAATTTGTGGGTGGTGGAAGAAGCAACCTGAACAAACCTGAGGCTTCAAGTAATCCACGGGAATTTTATTTATATATTTATTCTGAGTATGTTAACCAGACTAGAGCAGTGATACCATTGAACCTGTATCATTCTGAGCTTGGGGGTAAAGTCCAGTAGATGCATAACAGTATATACAAAATGAATGACAAAACTCAGTGTATATACATGCATTATATACAGAGTGAATATTAGAGTTGGCATGTTGAAAGAATCACAACGAAAAGCAGAGTCAGAATAAGGTATATAGAGGAAAGTATTCCATAGTCCGAGATAATGACCCTTCACTGACATATATTGAGGTTACTAAGAACCCTAGACCTGATCATCACAAACATGGGGACAAAATGCTCCACACCGGAAGTACATCCCTCTTTGGTAAGATCAGACCATAAATTAATCTCACTGGAAATCCACATCCCGCCCCCACCCCCTGCACAAAAGACCACAGTGAAGAACTTCTCAAAAGCAAACTTCACACTTCTTAAGACTGAAGTGGTATCTTTCAAGGCCCCTGGGCCAGTGGAAACCACAACCCACACTGCTGAATCTTTTGCAAATGCCTTCTATGGGCACCTTCAAGAATGCATGGATCATGCAATCCCAAATAAAACCAAGACCCATTCCCCCAAGGCAGGCGCCGGTCTGGTGGACCCCAGCCATAAACAAACTTTACAACAGGAGGAGGAAGCTACTACATGACAGAGCAAAATCCCTAAAAGGGAAGGCATCTCTGATCAGTACCAGCAAAAAACTACGATCACTCATAAAATCATCCAAGGCCAACTTTGAGAGAAAAATCGCAAAAGACACAAAAGACAAATCACAAGGCCTTCTTTAGCTATGTTAGAAACCTGGGTGGAAACTCCCAGATATGCTCAGAGTTAGTCCAAAATGACACAAAATACACTGAACCCACTGACATTGCCAACATTCTGGCAGACAGGTTCAGTGCAAATCCCCCCCCCCCCCAAAAGGAGAAATAACTATCCCAGCAGAGTGTAGCCTCCGTAACACCTCAGATGCCCAGGTGAGAGCCGCTCGTCTCTAAAGCTAAAAACACAGCATCAATGGGACCGGATGGTGTCCCGGGCTGTGTGCTACATGAACTCCAAGAGGAACTAAACCCACACATAAGGCTGCTGTTTAATCTTAGCCTTACTACAGGATACGTACCCAAAGAGTGGCGTACGGCAACAGTGGTCCCACTTCACAAAGGCGGTGCTTCTACGGACCCTGGAAATTACCGCCCCATAAGCTTGACGAGCCTGGTCTGCAAAGCTATGGAGAGGATCATTATGGAACTCATAAACAAAGACATTGGGGACCTACAGACATTGGATCCTACCCAATTTGGCTTTGTCAAGGGCAGATCCTGCCTTTTGAACTTGGTCGACTTTTTTGAAACCGTCACTAAGGCCATTGATGAGTGCAAGGCAGTTCACACAGCCTACCTTGACCTTGCTAAAGCCTTTGACACAATACCCCACTCAGGCATCATAGACAAACTCACCAGCTTAAATGTAAACCCATATGTCAGAAGATGGGTTGCAAACTGGCTCAAGGACAGAACCCACAGGGTCAGAGTTGCTGGAGCTATGTCAGACTCTAAGCCAGTCACAAGCGGTGTCCCACAGGGCTCAGTCCTGGGACCCCTCTTGTTCGGCATTTATTTTTCCGAGGTACAGGCAAACATAGGAGGATTGTGGCTGACAAAGTTTGCAGATGACTGCAAACTGGGCGCCATAATTGATACTCCAGCGGACACAAACATCCTTCAGAGAGGCCTCATAGAAATGGATAATTGGTGCCGGAGCCATGGCCTTAAGCTGAACGCCAAGAAATGTATAGTCATACCCTTTGGGAAAAACAAGGTACCGACAAATTACCACATAGGCGGTAATCCATTAAGTACGGAAGAGGTAATCAGGGACCTAGGGACCCAGGTTGACAGTAACCTCTCATTTGACACTCACATTGCCAAAGTGGTTAGGAAGACCTTCTATATTGCCCACCTTATCATGAAGGGTTTCACATCTAGATCAAGAGAGGTCATTGTGCCCCTGTACTCTTCTCTTATCAGGCCAATGATTGAGTACAATGCCCCATTTGGGATGTATCTCACCCGACACCTGCAGCAGTTGGAAAGACCCCAAAAGTTCCTCACCAAGAGGATAAAGGGTCTTAAACATATGTCATATGCTGCCGGACTGAAAAAACTCCAGCTCTATTCAGTCGCATACCGCCTACTCAGAGGTGATCTGTGCCTGACGTACAAGGCCATGTCCAATCCTGAATTAATGGACATGCTCCACCTCAGAAAATCCAAATCCATCAGAGCCACGAGAACAAGTGACTTAAACCTCAACACAGAAATAAATAGAACGTGCTGGAGGGACAGATTCATAACCCAGAGGCTCCCTACACTCTGGAACAGAATCCCAGTCCATGTTAGGCAGAGCTCCTCACTGACTCTATTCAAGAGAAATCTCGACGAGTGGATGGGAGATGGTAAGTTTACCCCGGGGGGTCATCTCTGTGTCACTACTAGACAGAGGCATAGTAAACTAAACCCTAAAAGGGCATAGTATTCTCATCCTAAGGGGTGGTGTAAGCCACATACACTCTGGCTAGGCTTATAAATGCCCTAGGGCAGATAGCCTAGTACGAACCTATGAACCTAACATTCTGATGACACAACATAAGGTCAATGAGAAAGTCGGTGAACTATTGTAGGAATGTCCTCACATTACTGGGTAGATTATAGATGAGGAGAACCCTGAATTTAGTGAAGTGTTGTATGATGGAGGAGAGAGGGAACTGGGCATCTCAGGAGACCTTCTGCTCATTGATTCCAGCATGCATTTTCCTCAATGGTCCCTCCACTGGTTGTATTTTAGAAGATGCAATGAAAGTACTGTGCATACTCTAACATAAGTGTGTTTGTTCTTTTCCTAAATTCTGGAGGTGTACTTGTTTTGCCATCTGTTGTGTGGAGCTTGTTAAGGCCATCATGGAGCTTTGACAGTGCTCCTTCCCTTCCTCAGTAGTTGGATATTTTGGACAAAGTATATGGTTTGGTCATATTTATCAAATGTCAGTTGTTGTTGTTTGTCTTTCGGCTTTTTCCTGGTTAGGGGGTCGCCACAGTGGAACTCCGGTCCGCTAATGATTGGCAGTAGATTTTTACGAACGCTGAGGTGCCAGCTCGACATTCAACCTTCAACAAAGGCATGCCCATTTACGCATGTCTTTCGAACGCCCACCCAACCGTGAGGAGGACATGCAGACTCCACACAGAAGACACTCCCTGCACTCCAGCCGAGAATCGAACGGGAGAACCTCTTGCTGTGAGGCAACAATGCTACGGCTGCACCACCGTGGATATATTTATCAAATGTCAATAATAATGTAAAATAAATGCTGACTGAGATATCCTTCCACTGTAGCCCCATGTCTGAGGAAGTTGAACAGGGTATTTAGACCTATGTCAGACTTTGCTCATCATCTTCGTAATCATCAACCCCCCTTTTTTCCATTTTCCACATGATGTTAAGAGTGTTGTGTCATCTATCGCCATTAGTGTCTTTATTCAGTGCCACTCACCTACCTTCATGCCTGACTGGCGCAGGTCTTCTGTTATGCAATTCATCCACCTCTTTGCCTGACACCCTTGTTTCCTCTTGTCCTCTTCCTGTCTTTCCCAAATATTCTTCACCATGTTGTCTTCTGCTTTTCTGCACATGTGCCCACACCACCATTATCTGTTCTCTTTGAGCTTTTCTGCACTTGTAGCTAATTTGGCTTCTGCTCTTATGTTGGCATTTCTTTATCTGTCTGTGTGCATCTTATCACCACTCTCAGGCACTTCTTATCCATTACCTCTACCTTCCTTAACTGCTCTGTCTTTACTGCCCAGGTTTCTGTACCATACAGTAGTACTGGTTGCACCACTTTTGTACACCTTACTTTTCAGCTTCTTTGGCTTTCTTCAGTAGTACACCACATCGGGCAGTCTGTGCCAGTTGACTGCACCACCTCTGATTCTAGCTTTGACCTCTTCATTTAAACTTCCTTTCTTCTCAGCTATCCCTCCCAGATACTTTAAGCTGTTAACTTGTTCCACTGTCTTCCCTTTTATCTCAGTTCTCAGCTTCTTCTGAGTCCCCCCATTTGCTCCTGTTACAACCGTCTTATCTGTATTTTTTCATCCCATGTGCTTTCAGTTTTGTATTGTATTCCTCTATTCTAGGCTGAAGTTCTTGCTCAGAGTCTGGCTATAATGCCACATTGTCTGCATACAGCAACTTTGTTGATCTGTCCCCTCAGACTTGTTTGCTAATGAAATCCATCACCACTATGAACAACAGTGGGCTCAGACCTGAACCCTGATGCACACCCACTCCCACTGGGAGCCCCTTTGTAAGATCAAACATCGTTTGTACTTGAGTCATTGGGTCCATGTATGTAGTCTGCTCTAATTCTACAATGTCTCTGGGACTTTGAAACACTGCAGGTTGCTAAATCAGCTTTCTTGTGACCTTGTCACATGCTTTCTCTTAAGTCAGTGAATGTCCAGTAGGACTTTCTTCTTATCTGTAGCTTCTTCTCAACTGTTTGCCTCACTGCAAACTGTGGATCAGCTGTGATGCATCCTGATCTGAATCCAAACTACTCATCTTTACTGTTGGAGCAGAAACTCCCCAATTCTGGATGTGGCTCTCTCTCTGACTGCCCTAAAGAGGAATCCCCTGTCTAATTCTCCCATCTCTTCAAAGCAGGCCTTTGCATCCCCCCATTGTATCTTAGGGCACTGAATTACCTTACATAGATGCATTATTTTTCTGTGGGATATTTTGAACAAAATAGTTGTACTGCTGAGGGTTTCTGTGGTGGTCCTGTCCAAGAGAAGCTCTTTACTCAGGCTTCTGCATTTTTTGGTCAGCAGTCGCATGATGTCGGCAGCATGTAATACTACAGAAAGAGTGTATAGGGCAACTTTGATGTGGTAGTATTTCTGGTTGTGCTTTACTACACTTGCTGAAGAGGCCAACATGACATTCATGGAATCAGATTTGTAGGGGTCTTTGTTGTGTGGTCCAGAAATTGTCCCCTGGAGATGTTAGTCAATCTATCTGAGTTACTTGTGTCACTTTTTATTTCCTTCCCTAGCAGCCTTTTTTTTAAATTCATGCGAATGAGTTGAAGCAACAGTTTTTGGCATGCATCACAGAAGTCGGCAGCAAAATGCTGGGATAAATTAATCCTCTTCCACAAAACTACAGTATTGCTGATCCAAAGCCTTTGGGCCCTAATTTTCCCACAGATGTTGGGATTCTTTTAAAGAGGGATGTCTCAAATCTTGACTCTTATTCTGGCCATCTTTCTCAGGAGGTACTCTGCAGGAAATTCTTCCTTCACATCTTCCAGTGGCTCTAGATATAGAGGGAGAGTTGGGTAAGGGATATCATTAGAAATGGCTATTTCATCCCATTAAAGTGCAAACCAAGATGCCTGTCTCTACCACTGTCAGGTATACCATTGTCAAGGAAGGAAGTACAGAATCTCCTCACAAAAGAGCCACCCAGAAGTTCTGGCAGTGCAGCAAGGACAACGATTTTATTCCATATTGTAATGCAAGACTTGTGGCACATACTGGATCTCAGAAAACTCAACAACTTTGATCTAAAGGATTCCTTCTACATGACCATGTTGCAGTTCGTCCTGCTTTGTATCTATAGGAGACTGACTGTTCTGTTTTGACATCTGAAGATGTTTATCTGCATATAAAGTTTGCCATAACATCCAGGATGTTTCTTTGCTTCAGACTATGGGCCATTGATAAGCAGTTCAGATCCCTGCAGTGTGGTGTAACCTCAAACACTGAGTGTTCACCAAATGCATGCAAGTAGTCATGTGTTATCACTACCTGAAAAGCATCATTTTGCCTTGCTTGGACTACTGCCTGCTGGCATTGTCCCACAAGGGTAGGCTGAACACAGACGCTGCAATATTATGAGAACATGCTTGATATATGAACAAAACAGTGAATTATATTCCATAATTGTCTGTGTTGGGAAACATGCATTCTCACAAGTATTGCAGCGGACCTAGCAGCAGTGCTCTTCAAAATCAGGCCTGTGATACAAAGTGACTTGAATGTACCTGTAAATTCCCACATTAATGGTTTCCAAGATTTCCAAAGTAGTGTTGTTGATTTTAATGTGAGTTGTTGGAGCACTGGTTCCCAGGTGTATGACTTTGCATTTATTTGCTCATGTTAAGATGGAGGCTATTTTCCTTAAGCAGTTAATTGACTGTACTTAGATATTAAGTATATCGTTCTCCTTGACAATAATAGGGCCACTGTTCAGGTCATCAACATACTTAAACCCAGTGATCACTACTAAAAGGAAAACATAAAGAAACTATATTGAATGAAGTGGAACTAATACTGAATCTGACTGAGCAAAAAGTATAATCAGAAGTGTGCACCTTGATAATAACCCTCTGTTTATGAGCAGCCAACTGTAGATCCAGCTTATTATATGCATGTTAGAGTCAATATCCAAAAGATGCTGGAAAACTGTACCACATGGGACTCTACTGAATGCGTTTCATAACTCTTTACTCATCCCTCATCAGGCCCATAATTGAGTACAATGCCCCTTTTGGGATGTACCTTACCAGACACCTGCAGCAACTGGAAAGAAAGTACCTCACCAAGAGGATCAAAGGGCTCAAACAGATGCCATATGCTGCCCGGTTAAAGAAACTCCAGCTCTACTCAGTGGCATACCGCCTGCTCAGAGGCGATCTGTGCCTGATGTATAAAGCCATGTCCAACCCGGAATTAATGGACATGCTGCACCTCAGAAAATCCAAATCCCATCGAGCTACGCGCTTGAGAGACTTGAACCTCAGCACTGAAATAAATAGGACATGCTGGAGGGACAGATTCATAACCCAGAGATTCCCTTCACTCTGGAATAAAATCCCAGTCCAGGTTAGGCAGAATCCCTCATTGACTCTCTTCAAGAGGAATCTTGATGAGTGGATGGGAGATTGTAGGTTTACCCCGGGTATCACGTCTGTGTCACTGTTAGACAAAGGCACAGTATACTAACCTCGAAAAAGGGCATAGCAAAATTAATTTAGAATGGGTGGCGAAAGCCAAACACACTCTGGCTAGGCTTATAAATGCCCTAGGGCAGATAGCCTAGTATGACCCTATGAACCTATAAGTCAAGACAGATAAGTGTGACCTTTAGACCTTGGGCAAGAGCAGAGAAAAATTAGTTATAAAAATATGTTAAGACAAGTTGTAGTGGACCTCCACTTCACAAAACTATGAGAGACATCAGTTGTAGTTCCATACGGTTTCTCATTTTCCAAAAATAAAAGTGAATACCTTTCAGAGCATTTACTTAATACAAAGGTTAGACTAACTGGTCTTTAGTTTTCAGCCATATCTACTCTGCCACCTTTATGAATAGGTACAGTGTTTGCTACCTTCCATAATGAGGGATCATTGCCTTTGAATAATTTACTTAATGGGGAGATGAGGTAATTTTTGATCTTGAAAATAAACTGTCTGGAAATATTGTTAGGGCCCATAATACATGTAGGTTCAGTACAAGGAGTTACTGCTTCAACTCTTCTATTGATTGGGAATCACTATAAGTTTTGTAATGTATCACTTCAGTCCTAAACAGGATGTTCAGTTCATATGGACTGTGATCAATGCCATAAGGTGGTTGGGGGTTATCTTCCTGTGGACAAGATACAAAATATCTTGCAGTCTGCCTCTTTGCCGACCTCTAGGAGTCATGTACCGCTGACCTTTTTCTTTGAGTTTTGGGGCTTTTGACAACCACAGTATTTGTTGTGCTCTGTGCTAGACTACATAAAATGGTTTTGCTGTGGTTAATATGATCTTGGTGGCCATGACAATCATCTCTGAGATGGCCATTTCAGTATTCCTGTGCTCTCAGCTGCAGTCACTACTGATGCTTCTTCCCTACTATGTGTTATATTTAGATGATGATGATGATGATGGTATATGTGTGTGTGTGTGTGTGTGTGTGTGTGTGTGTGTGTGTGTGTGTGTGTGTATATATATATATATATATATATATATATATATAAAATATGTAAATATATATATAATATGTAGATATAGATGTATATAGTTTATAATGTGTGTGTGTGTGTGATAAGGGGATAGTGCAAGGGATGTGATGCAGTTGCCACAGGAGTTGTGCTTGCATGTCTATGTTCTGGAGATGAGTGCAATCTTGCTAATCCTCCAGGCTATACAAGACTTTTTATGTCCGAGAATGCTGATGTTTTTTGGAACAGTGTAGTTTTGGTGTGGTATGTGAACAGTCATGGTGGTATGAGATGCTATTCCCTTTGTCAGAAAGTGCTGTAAGTGTGAGAATAGTGGTCTGGACCTGTTATCTTCCAGTTGCTGTCGTACTTCCAGCATAGCCAATTCTGTTGCAGACAAACTCAGTCATTGTCTGTTGATGCTTCATGAGTGGTCACTCAGCCTGACCACTACCAGAACATTGTTCCAGAAGTGGGATTCCTATTCGGTGATATGTTTCTGACCAATAAGACCAACAGTCCCAAAGGATGGAGCAGCACAACTCAAACCAGTAAAAGTAATCCACCACACTGGCTGAACAATGAAGGAAACCACCAGGATTAGCGAATACCACAGTTTATCGCTTTTGTCTCAAAAAGACTTCTTCAGAATAAAATAACCATTTAAATGTTACTACTTAAATATCAAATCCTTAACTGAATCAATAAACCAATTTAAAAAAATGTTACACTATTTAAAGAGCCAAGATAAAACAACACACTAAAACACAAAAACATATCATTTTAGGACTTTCAGCCTTCTAGTCTTTAAAAAGCATTTAATGTTTACAGAATCATTAATGCCGGGTATATTTGTCAGCTCCCAGCCTTAGCTGCCACATAGTTTCTTTTTGTTCAAAAAGGTCCTTAAAAGAACCACCCCTAATATTCTCTACCACATGTTCTAAAACAGAAAACAGGAACTTTTTGTAACACACACATTTTATAGAATGTTTAAGTAATGCATTGTTGGTATTTTTGGTTTTAATACAATAGTGTGTGTGTGTGTGTGTGTCTTTCGGCTTTTCCTGGTTAGGGGTCGCCACAGCGGAACTCCGGTCTGCTAGGTTTTAATACAATAGTAATGTTCCTTATTTTTTTTGCTCAAAGTCCTTGCAGTCATACCTGTATAAAAATCACTACAGGAAGAGCAAATAGCAATATAAACAATACCCCGTGTATTACAGTTATATACCCCATCTATGGGGATAGTCTGATTCAAATGGGGTAGTTCAACAAATGGTCCTTCCATGATAAATCTACAAGAAGTACAAAAAACACACATATACATCCCCTTATTGTGTCTACCTATCTGAATGTGTTTTTTGGCAAAAGTATCAAATTGTAGGCAGTATTTTTGTATGTGAACCTAGGCTTGTCACCAACAACTTTAAATAAATCAGCATTCCCCTTAAAATATTCCAATTCTTACTTATAATGGAGCTTATACTATTCCGATCTATGGACATATCTAAAATACAGGAAATACCATAGTCTTTAATGGCATTGGGTTTGTCATCACCTGAATTATAATGTTTAAAAACATTAAATCCACATAATAAAATAATGGGGAAATCAGAGGTCCTACATCCCCTGATTTCATCAGCCAATTTGTTTAATAATTCTAAAGGATTGTTTCTCCCGAAAAACAACCCTTGAATGAAAGTAATTTCATTCTCAAAAACATTATCATCAGAAATCATGCGAGACGCACATATAAACTGGCCTTTAGGAATATTGTTCTTCATGAAAACAGGATGGTTGCTCAAATAATACAAATAACTGTTAACAAAAGTTTATTTTCTATAAGTACCACTACTTTGTGATTGTTCCATGTCAAAATAACATCTAAAAAAAGAACAGACAAACCCACACTTCCTAGAGAGTTCAAAAATTCAGAAGAACTATTTATAATTTCACAAAAAACAGTAACTTGCTGCATATCCCCCTCCAGAATAAAAAACAAGTCGTCCACAAATCTGACATAAAAAACAATATTGTGCTGCTCCAAAACAGGTTTCAGAACACTTTGTTCCCACCAGCCAAGCACAATATTGGCATAGGCAAGGGCAGCTGCTGACCCCATTGCCACTCCTCTCAGTTGTTTATGTATTCTTTCACTAAACAAAAAATAATTAGTTAAGCACGAGCTCTAAAAGCGTGCATAAAACAAAAATATTATCATTCATGACATGTGCAATAGACCCCACAAAATGTCTAACAAAGTCAATACCTTCATCATGTGGTATGCTAGTGAACAATGATTGAATATCCACCGTGAACATTATATTTTTACTAGGATCAAAAGAATGCCCAGTACTAAAATCTCTGATTTTTATCTAAAAATTGCCAAGAATCTTTAATAATAAATTCCATATTTTGCACCAGGGGATTTAACATATAGTCTGTTAACAAAGAAATACCTTCTGTCACCGAATGAGGAGCGGAGACAATGGGCCTAAAAGGGGGGTTGTTCAAATCTTTATGAATTTTGGGGATCCCAAAAAGGGTCCCCGAAAGGGGATGTTCACCCTGCATAAATTCATAAATTTCTCTGGTAATGTAACTGTGACGCCCATGCCGTGGCCCAGCAATCAAGGAGCTTCAATCCTCACCACTAACACCAGTGGGGGGCGTCTCATATAGGAGGAAAGGATAACAAATACACACAGTAAAATGCAATTTCCCTTGAGAGCACACAGAGATCACAGTCAGTCCGGGGCTGGTCGCTCCTTTGCTCTCCAGGACCCCAATAAGACTCCCCACTGGCACAGCTATAGGGTCCAGATCTCAGCCTAGTGGGCAAACTAAAACCTCCAGCACCCTCTCTGTCCAACCAGTGCTTCATGTCCTTGCCCAAGTAGCTGACACACACACACTTTGAGAAGAGTTTATACAACCACACAGACACTCCTGGTGAAGGCTGGCACAGGTTCTCCAGCTGTGCCCCTTTTTCCCAGACTGTACGGTAGTACCAGCTGCCACCACCCACTAATATTTATCAGCAACTCAAAGGCCCTTAAAAGGGTGCCCAATTATTACTTTGCAATATTATTATTCAATTGGTGGTGTAGCCTAGGGCTAAAGCTATTGAAGTGGCTTTGTACAATTTTACCAAAGGCATGCAAGTACTCTAAAGAGCTTAAATTATCTCTACAAAAACAGCCACAGTTGAAAGGGTTTAAAAATATTTAATAACAAATAGTCAAAACACAAGACAATACTTTTACTACACAGTGCTAGTATTTCAGAGATCACAGAGAAATACTTAAAATAATTCAGTAGTACAAAACACGTGGTCTAATCTTTCTAGTTTCTAGACACAAGTCTAAGATAAACTTACATATAGAGCAAGACAGTGCTGGTGAGTTGGATGGTCAAGACAAAAATGCTTAAATGCTCTCTGATTCTCTCTGTTTTAAAAATCACATTCCTGGTTCACAACACTTCCCTGGGTTCCCAGGCTAACAGAAACTACTTTTACATTCTTCACCTCTGGGCAGAAACCAGAGCAATAAAGGACATTTATGCATGTAAATTCTGGCCATTAACTCTGGCCTTAAAGTAATAGCAAGAATTCCTTCATCTAGACCGGTCGGAGCCATGTTTACATCAAAGGGTCATAACATGTTTTACTTGGTCAGCAGAGTGCACTGTTGTTACATTTTTTTCAGTTCCACATGTAACACTATTTTTACCATTTAATACAACAAGCCTGTGGTTTACATTAATATTTACAGATGACAGAATTATCTCCAAAATTCTATCTGGCTAGGCTGACAACCTTCACCCAATCTTCACATCTCTCCCCTGGAGAACTCAAGCTAGTTTTTCAAGTGCCCCTTGAGAAATGCTGCTTGAGGGAGTTAGGTCTGTCTGAGTGTACCTTACTCCATTTCCTGTCTTGAGAGCCCATCTGCATTGGCATTGCTAATCCCACTGCGGTGCTGCACGGACATATCATAGGCTTGCAACTCCAGGCTCCATCTTAGCAACTTGGCATTTTGCTGGCTGACTCGATGTAGCAATGTTAGGGGGGATGTGATCTGTCATAACAGTGAATTTCCTTCCATACAGATAAGGTTGAAGTTTCTGCAGTGCCCACACTATGGCTGGACATTCCTTTTCTACAGCTGCATAGCATTCCTCCCTGGTTTAGAGCCTACGACTGTGATAAACCACTGGGTGCTCTTCCCCCTCTGAAGAAATCTGGCCAAGTACAGCCCCCACCCCATGGTTTGAAGCATCCACCTGCACAACAAATTCTTTGCTGTAATCTGGACTGGCTAACACGGGAGGTCCTCCCAAAGCTTCTTTAAGCTTCTGGAATGCCTGCTCACATGCTGGGATCCATACTACGTTATCTGGCTTGTTTTTCTTTGTCAGGTCTGTGAGGGGAGCAGCTATGGTACTGTAACTGGGGACAAACTTTCTGTAGTACCCTGCTGTCCGTAAAAATGCCCTCACCTGCTTTTTAGTAACAGGTGCAGGCCATGCCTGAATGGCATCCACTTTGGCAGGTTCTGGCCTTAACTTACCACTCCCCACTTTATGTCCTAGGTAGGAGACATCTGCCATATCCACCTGACATTTGCTTGGCTTAATGGTCAACCCTGCCCTCTGTAGTCTGCCCAGCACCTCCCTGACATGTTGAAGGTGCTCTTGCCAGGAATGGCTGTAGATGGCAATATCATGTAGGTAAGCAAGGGCAAACCCTCCTGCTCCTGCTAGTATATGATCTACCAGCCTCTGGAAAGTCACTGGGGCATTCTTCATCCCAAAGGGCATCTTTGTGAACTCATGCAAGCCAAAAGGAGACAGGAAGGCTGACCTCTCTCTAGCACTGGGAGTCAAGGGCACCTGCCAGTAACCCTTGGTAAGATCAAAGGTTGTAAGATACTTAGTCCCACCCAGCTGCTCTAGGGCCTCCTATGTCCTAGGCATGGGGTAAGCATCTGACTCTGTGTGACTATGTAATTTCCTGTAGTCCAGGCAGAACCTGGTGCTGCCATCATTCTTTGGCACCAGCACCACTGGGGAGGCCCAGGGACTGTTGGACTCTTGAATTACCCCTAGTTCCAACATCTCCTGTATCTCTCCCTCAGAGTCTGTTTGACTCTCCCAGGCACTCTATAAGGGGCCTGCCTAATAGGCCTTTGGGGTCCTGTATCCACCTGGTGCTGCCCCAGGTGGGTGCACCCTGGTTTCCCAGTGAACATGTCCCCAAATTCCTGCAACACTGCACGGATTTCCCGAACCTGGGTAGGAGATAGCTGCTGGGATATGGCTACCCCTTCCATTGAGGTGTCAGCCCGAGCCTCACTGAGAAGATCAGCCACCAGATCTCCTTCAGACTCCTCCTGCAATCCACTGCAAATGCTCAGCACAAGAGCCTCCCTGTCATGGTAAGGTTTTGTCATGTTAACATGGTACAATTTGTGCCCCTGCCTTTTGCCTAGCAATTCCACCATGCAGTTAACATCACTTACCTTTCTAACCACCTTGTAGGGTCCCTCCCAAGCTGCTTGTAGCTTGTTGTGTCTGACAGGAATGAGAAGCATTGCCTGCTTCCTTACAGCATACTCTCTAGCTCGAGCATTCCTGTCATACTACACTTTTTCTGTTGTTGGGCTTCTGCCAGATTCTCTTGGGCCAAGCCCATGAGTTCCCTGATCCTTGTCCTGAGGTTTAGGATGTATGCCACAACAGACTCCTTGTGCGACTCACACTCACCTTCCCACTCATTTCTTTTGCCGCCAGTTTGAACTCCATTGTTGCCAGTTGTTTTGAACATTTTGTTGCTGTTTTGACCTCTTAGAACACCAGATAAGTGCACCGTTGGGGTTATGTTTTTCTTTGTTTTATCTTTTAAAAGTTTCCTTCTTGGTCTTGTATTTTTTATCACTGCCTAGAGTTCATGTCATCCAAGAGGGAAAAATGTCAGTGTGGGAGGGCGATTCCCCATAAGGATTGTCACGATCAGTGTCTTTTTTGTTTGGGCGTTTCCCATGACCATACCTCTTGTAGTATCTGTAAGGCATTTGTTCCTGAGACACTCCAAAGCCATTTATCTTCCATGGACATTTATCTTTAAAACCAACGGCTTAGACAGTTAACCCAGGAATTCTTTAACCACAAGATACTCATGCTTGGTAAAAAGGTTGAGAAGTCTTGTCTGGATTCTTTGGCTGTCCAGCCTCCACTGGATGTCCCTCTAGAAGGAAGTAATAGCTGTGTAGGTCATTCAGTGTTTCCATTAGTTTCCTGTGCCACGACCCTGCCAGAGGCTGGCATGATCTGTCTTTTCACACATCCTCTGAGGCTTTGCAGGCATCTGCTGCAGATGTCGAGGGGGAACCTCTGTTTATTATCTCAGAGGGCCCTAGAGGGATTCTGCAGATATTAGTCAGGGAGGAAGTTCCAGGTTCTCTTCTTGAGTCTCAGCAAGGGTCGAAACCCCCAGTGTTTGTTAGGGCTGATGTTCCTTCTAAGAAACGACAAAAACTGAAGCATGTTTCACCTTGTTCTATGGATCCTTAAAGGGAATGGCAAGAGTTTACTCAAGGCTTATTCTCTGTCTTAATGGTCCTAAAGCCTCCTCAAGGGGTTTCAGTACTCCCTCCTCCTCCTTGGACCTTAGTCTCCTTTAAAGGAATTGCTAGGATGATGGAATCCTTTAAGTGAATTCTTCTCAGTGTCTGATATTCAGAGAAGATATCATGAGTTGCTTCAGGTGGATACTCCTAAGCCTTCGGCAGTTACTCCTGTGTTGGCTACCCTGTTAGATACTTTCATTGCTGCCTCCAAGTGTCCTGATTCTCAGCCTCCTGCTCCTTAGAAACCCGATAGGTTTGATAAGTTTCCTGAAGATTGTCTGTTTTTATTTAAATGTCCTTCTGCTGATCCCACGGTGGTGTTAGTTTCTTCTGACAAACCTTCTATCTTTTGCTCTCTTCCAAACTTTTGCTTTCTGATAAGGATAGAAGGGCAATGGAGAGGAATGGCAAGAAAGTGTACACTGCTTCTACTTTGGCCTTTCAGGCTATTAATTACCAGACTCACATGACCAGGTATGCTGTGGCCTTGCTAACTCAGGCTTGTCAAGTTATTTCTGCCCTCCCTGATTCTGATGGCAAATCCTCTGCCTTATCTTTTTTAGGTTCTGCTTCTCAAGTGACTCACCTCTCTATTAAGTGTAGTGTGATGCTGCTGATGCCTCTTCTAGGGCCAAGGTTTTTGGGTCCATCATGAGGTATATTTCTTGGCTTCATCTCTGGACATTGTCCATCAGTGGAATATTCCTTAGGTAGATCTTTTTGCCTTCCTTTTGAACAGGCAGCTTCCTCTCTTTGCTGTTCCAGATTGCCATGCCATCTGTCCTGGAAAATAGACGCCCTATCCTTTCCATGGAGGAGGAGGTTTCTTTATGCTTTCCTTCCTCTTCCTCTACTTCCAAGAGTCCTGCAGAAGATTCAGCTGGTCTCCCCAAAATCATTCTAGTGACTACCTTTTGGCTGCAACAGCACTGGTTCCCACTCTTAATTCATCTAGCCAGGGGCAGTCATCCCAAGTTACCTCACCGGTTGGATCTCCTCGCACAGGACAAGGGGTCTGTCATACATCCCTATTTGTCCACTGTGTAACTGACATTGTGGATGAGAGGGTTTTGATCCCTTTCCGGCACCACTTTTCTGATGATGTGCTTAGGGTTTTCCCTCAACCAGAACATCTTGTATGTCCAAATGGAAGAGATTTTCTGTGTAATGCCATGCTTGTAACTAAGACCCTTTTTCAGTGGGGTCCTTCTGGCCTTATCTTATTTTTATGAGTTGCTCCAGTCTGGCTTGGCCTATTCTGTGAAGGCCCAATTGTCAGCCATTTCTGCCAGTCTGTCCTTGACTCCTCCTTTGACTTCTCATTTTGAGATCAAACAATTTCTGAAAGGTGTCTTGCATATTAGGCCTCCAAAAAACATATTCCTCCTCCTTGGCAACTTAATTTTGTTTTGGAAAAATTGACTCCGGCTCCTTTAGAACTTGCAGTTTCTGCTTCTTTGCAACATTGTACTTGGAAGACTGTTTTGTTGCTGGCCCTTACTACTGCTCAGAGGGTTTTGGAGCTCCAGACCCTTATGGACATGCCTCCTTTTTGGTATTTCACAGGGACAGGGTGCCCCATTGTACTAATCTTTCCCTTATGTCCATGGTGGTAAATAAGTTGTCCTTAAATTAGCTGGTACAACTCCCTTCTTTTTTCCCCACCATGCCCTAAGATTCTCACTACACCTTTCTAAACATACTGGAAAATATTAATATACAACCAAACACCCTAATACTGGGTGATTTCAACTACTCTGCCATTAACTGGGAAAACTACTCGTGTACCAAAACCTATGCCCAACGGTTCTTGGAATTCATAAATTCCAATGCCCTGGATCAAGTAATCCGTAGTCCCACCAGGGGCTCCAATATCCTAGACCTACCAACATGGGAAATCGATGCTCCACACCTATGGTCACCCCCTCGTTGGTCAGGTCAGACCATAAGCTAATCACCCTTAACATACACATCCCACCCCCACCCCCCAGTAAGGAAACCTCCATAAAAAAATTCTCCAAAGCCAACTTCATGCTACTCAAGTCAGAGGTGACAAACTTCATGACACCCATGCAGACAGGAACTGAAAGTTCGACTGCTGAGTCCTACACTAAGGCACTGTACGAGCACATCCACTCATGCATGAATCATGCCATCCCAAATAGAAACAAGATGCTCTCATCCAAAAAAAGGAAGCCAATCTGGTGGTCCCCTGCCATAAACAAACTTTACAACAAAAGGAAGAAACTGTTACAGAAAAGAGGAAAATCCCAGGATGCAAAAAACTCCCTTACCAGCCTCAGTAAGAAGCTGAGATCCCTCATAAAATCCTCCAAAGCTAGTTACGAAAATAAAATTGCCAAAGATTCCAAAGACAACCACAAGGCATTCTATAACTATGTCAAGAATCTACATGGCAATGCTCAGATCTGCTCTTAGCTACAACAGAATGGCATTAAATATACTGATCCCAAGCATATTGCCAATATCCTGACGGATCGATTCAGTGCCAACTTCACCCCCCTCTCACCCCCTAAATGGCCCATCTCAATATCGGAAGATTGCCAATTCCGGTAATAACAGCCACACAGGTAAAAAACGCACTCTCCAAAGCTAAGAATACAGCATTCATGGGACCAGATGACATCCCGGGCTGTGTACTACATGAACTACAAAATGAATTGGCACCTCACCTAAGTGTCATGTTTAATCATACCCTCACCTCAGGCTTCATGCCCCACTGAGTGGCACACAGCTACAGTTATCCCACTCCACAAGGGGGGATCCAACTTGGATCCCGGGAACTACCACACCATCAGTCTGATGAGCCTGATCTGCAAGGCCATGAAACGTATTATCATTTAACTTGTAAACAAAGACATTGGCAACCTTAAAACACTGGACCCCACCCAGTTTGGGTTTGTGAAGGGCCGATCTTGTCTCCTGAACCTGATTGACTTCTTCGAATCAGTCTCCAGAGCCGTGGACGAGGGTAAGGCAATCCACACAGCCTGTCTGGACCTCGCCAAGGCCTTTGACACCATCCCCTACTCTGAAATCATAGATAAACTTACTAAGCTGGGCATTAATCCCTACGTCACTCGATGGGTTGTCAGTTGGCTTACTGACAGAACACACACTGTAAAAGTAGCTGATTCCAAATCCAGCTCCAAACAAGTGACAAGTGGAGTACCTCAGGGTTCAGTCCTGGGACCTCTCTTGTTTGGCATCTACTTCTCTGAAGTACAGGCCAACACTAAGGGACTCTGGCTAACAAAGTTTGCAGATGACTGCAAACTGGGAGCCATTATTGAATCCCCAAATGATGTGGATACTCTACAAAAGGTCCTTACAGAAACAGATGCTTGGTGCCAGAGCCATGGGCTCAAGCTCAGTGCCAAGAAATGTATAGTTATCTCTTTTGGGGAAAAAACATGTACCTGTGAATTACCACATAGGTGGCAGTACACTAAACACCGAAAGTGTGTTAAAAGACGTAGGGACACAGGTGGTTATTGAAGGTGAGACCACTGTCCACATTGCCACAACAGTCAGGAAATCCTTCTATGTGGCACACCTCATCACTTAAGGGCTTTTCATCCAGAAAAAAGGAGGTCATTGTCCCACTATACTCATCCTTCATTAGACCCATTATAGAATACAACGCCCCATTTGGTATGTACCTCTCAAGACATCTGCAACAACTGGAAAGGCCACAGAAATACCTCACTATAAAAGAATCACAGGCCTAAAGCAGATGCCCTATGCTGACCGCCTTAAAAAACTCCAGCTATACTCTGTCGCATATAGTCTACTCCGAGGCAATCTCTGCTTAACATACAAGGCCATGTCAAAACCAGAGCTGTTGGACATGCTACACTTAAAGAAATCCCAATCCCTCAGAGCCACATGCTCCAGGGATCTAAACCTTGTCATCACAATAAACAAAACATGCTGGAGGGATAGGTTCTTGACCCAGAGACTCCCCAGACTCTGGAATAGACTGCCCATACATGTCAAGCAGAGCACCTCTTTGGCCCTCTTCAAAAGGAACCTTGATGACTGGGTGGGCGAAAGGAAATTCAAACCAGGGATCACGTCAGTTGCCCTGCTAGACAGGGGTCCAGGGAAGTAAATAATTGTGTGGGAAGAAATAGCCAGGGAATTGTTATGGCTAGGCTTGTATAGGCCCTAGGGCCGATAGCCTAGTACCAACCTATGAACCTTCTCCTCAGCTTGCTACTGAGAGGGTCTTGCATATGTTGTGTTTGCACAGACAGCTCAGGTTCTGTTTGAATAAAACTAGTACTGTTCATACGTCCGATCAGCTTTTTGTTTTCTTTCATCCCAGGTCTTTGGGTTTGTCTGTTCCTAAGCAAACCACCTCCTCCTGGATATTTAAGGCAATTTCTTTTTATTATTCTTTTCCTGGCAAGTCTCTATCTGTTTTAATTACAGCTCATTCTATTAGGGTTGTTGCGTCTTCTGGTGCCTTCTTCAAGGGTTTGAATACCAATTCCATCCTTGAATTTGCTACTTGGTCTTCAGTGCATACATTTACTAAGCCGTATACGTTTGATATGATTTCTAGGGTCAGAGCAGGTTTTGCTGAAACCATTTTATGTGAGTTTGTTGAGGGGTCTTCCCCGTCTTCCACCTCTCATTCTTTTTTTGAGCTTTTTTACTTTCCCTTCTTTCAAGAATATTGCAACAGTGGTACAGAAGGACATAGTATAGTTGTATAAAATCTTACCATAATAGTAGATGTTCTTCTCTCCACTGTTGCAGTATTCGCTCCCTCCCTTCAACCCCCTCTTCTTTATTCTGTCTTTTTTCCTTCTAGATGTGTATGGACTCCTTTGTCCTACGAGGACTGTTCTCTCCTGGAGCAGTTCAGTTCTGAGTAGTTGCGTGTGTATGTCCCTTTTGTGCATTACGTTTTGTGTGGGGAGCATAAATAGGACGTATAGTGCAAACAAGATCCTTTTCAAGCTTTTCAATACTGGCTGAGGGATGGAAAGCCTGAGATGGGACATCCCTTCTTTCAAGAATACTGCAGGAGTGAAGAGAAGGACATCTACTGTTATGGTAAGATTTTACAGAACTGTAATGTATATGATGTATAGATGTATGTATAAAATATAATTTTGTCACAAGTTTGGTTCACTGACATGGAAATTTGCTGTACCTTTCATCAAATTTTAATTTTGTAGAATAATTATTTATTGTTTTGTGTATTTATGACCAGCATTGTCGAACAGTGGGAAGGGTGCATTTTTCTTTATCCCTACTGTTTTGCAGTCTCTGAGTTGATGTTCTTCGTGTTTCACTGTTGCAGTCATTACATTTGGGTAATCCTGCTAGCAGGTTGCCCTCAGTTGGCCTGAATTCCAAAGTCTTTGGTACTGCGTCGGTGGCTGTTGCCCCCTCCCTGACGTCAGGTCGTCGGGGGTATAAAAGAAGCAGCCGACGCCATTTTCTTCAGTCTTTCTTGCTGCGCGGTGCCCGAAGCAGAAGCAGTTCGCAAGTGCCGGTCGGCCGACTCCTGAGATTTTCGTGTTCGAATTTCAAATCCGAAGTCTTCAATAAAGGTAAGTACCCTGTTGGGGAAACTTTTTTCTTGCTCCAGACCGATGTCAGAAAAAGTAAATAATTGTATTTCTTGTGAAGAGCAAATACCTCATAAGGACTTTCATTCCTACTGTATTGCTTGCCTAGGCCCAGATCACAACATTTCTGGTTGTCGGTTTTGTGCTAGATTTAACCAACGCACTATTAAGTGTAGGTATGATTTTGCTTTAAACTATTTTGGATGCCGGTTTATATATCCAGAAATGTAGTCGGATAGCCATCCGACTACCGGAGTTCACAAAAAACGCAAAGAAAAGGAGAGAGATAAACAACCGAGGTCCAAAACCGACGACGAAGCTTCTCCTAAGCCAGTCGCCGGTTCGCAGCCCCTGACACCCGCTACTTTAGAGTCACAGGCTGATACCGACTCCCATGTGGAGTCGGCCATGCCATTGGAAACTCAAGGTATTGGAGCCTCGGATACTATTCCCTCAGATGGGTCTGGAGCCGCTGAGCAGGCACCGGCTTCTGAGGGTGTATTCAGACCTAAACATCTTTACATTAAACAGACTTCAGCTTCAAAGGCAAAGACTAAAGCACCTTCTAAAGCAAAGAAACAAACTCAAGAGCCACGTGGACAGGCCTCTATGCCCAAAAAACAGATGCTCAAAATGGCCGAAGACTTGATTACCTTGATCAGGGGCTCCCATCCCCCTACTAATAAGATGCCTAGGCAAGAGACTGACTATGAATCTTCAGATCAGGTTTCTTTTTCTTCTGATTCCTCTTCTGATCAGGAATATTCTCTTCCCCCCTATGAGGATTCTGATGCTGAAGAATCTATACCTTCAGCTTCTCCTCCAGAGGACTATTCTTTTGGGGAAACCTTGCATACCATGAGTGAGCATTTCCACTGGGAGAGCCAAGATTTTTCAGAATCTAAAAAGAGGCTTAGGGATTTCCTTTTACTACCTCAACACAGGCCATTCCACCTGTGTTAGACATTGTAGATGATGTGTTTTCGGAGTCTAGTCTTACCCCTGACTCCTTACCTCCAGCTCCTGTTAAGCCTGACCGATATTACAGGGTTTCTGACTCTCATAAATTCCTTTTTAAAAACCCTTCTGCAGACCCAGAAACTATTTCACAGGGTCCCAAAGGAGTTAAGGCTTCCGCTGCAAAAAACCCTACCCCCTCTGACAGAGATTCTAGGGCACTGGATAGATGGGGAAAAAAGGTTTACACATCTGCTACCTTGGCTGTAAGGGCCTTAAACTGTCAGTTTCATATGCTCAAATATCAGCAACATGTCATGGCATTGCTTAAACAGAAAATGTTGTTAAACTCTGAATGTGCAGAAAACAAGGAAATGCAGGATTTATTGCATGCAGATGAACAAGTTGGAAAGCATACTTTGCAATGTGGTTTTGATTCTTTGGAGGCCTCCTGCAGGGCCACAGTTGCGTGTTCTGTAATTGGGAGGCATGCTTGATTAAAGGAACAAAATCTGCCTGATCATGTCAAAGTTAAATTATTAGATGCACCTTTACAGCATGATACTTTGTTTGTTGTTAAGGCAGAAGAGGTGTTAAAGAAAATGGAGGACAAAGCTAAATCTATGCAAACTGTCAAAGGTTTTTTACAAGTACAGCCACCTAGGTTTAGTAGACACTGGCCTACAAAGAATTGGTCCTTTCCTGTGTCAGACAGACCTCAAAGGGGCAGATCCCAGGCGCAAGGTTCATACAGGTCAAAGCAATGGGGTGCTTCTAACTCCAAATTTGGAGAAGACAAATCACAACCATACAGGAAACAGTCCCAATGACTTTCCCCTGCCTGCACCAAGCACTTATCTCCTGGCAGCACCCTTAGGGGGAAAATTAGCACTTTTTTCTCAAAATTGGCACATTATAACCCAGGACAAGTGGGTTCTAAATATAGTGTCACAAGGCTACAAGTTCCATTTCCATACCCTGCCAAAGGCAAACGGCTGGCCAGATCTGCCAAAAAATCAATGGGCAGAGGCACAAAAACAAGTCTCATCCCTCATGGACATGGGGGCCATTCAACAAGTACCAGAGCAAGAGCAGGGACAAGGATTTTACTCAAGGCTGTTCTTGGTACCCAGAAAGGACAAGGCCTGGAGACCAGTACTGGACCTATCTATTCTGAACACATTCCTGGATATACCAAATTCAAAATACTGACTTGGCATCAGCTTCTGCCCATGCTGGACAAGAATGCTTGGCTTGTGACTGTAGACCTAAAAGAGGCATACCTGCATGTCCCAATCAGACAATCATGCAGAAGATACCTCAGACTCAAGGCTGGCTCAATGCATTACCAATTCTCTGCACTGCCCTTTGGCTTATCTACTGCGCCCAGGGTCTTTACAAAGTGCCTGGCACCAGTAATTGCATTCTGCAGACAAAGAGGAATTCAAACATATCCTTACTTGGATGACTGTCTAATTCAAGCAGAGAACAAGGACATTCTTCTACAGCATATGGCGTTTGTGAAAAGACTTCTAACATGCCTAGGGTACACAGTCAATGAAAAGAAATTAAAACTAGTACCCTCTCAAGAGATAATATTCCTGGGTGCAAGCTTAAATACAACTGCCCAGATGGCTTATCTCATGCCAGACAAACAAAGGCAACTGACTACCTATTTCAAAATGTTGGCAACAAAGGCCCAGTTATCTGCAAGAAAAATTCTGCAGGCTTCGGGCTTCATGGCATCCTGCATCCTACTAATTCCATATGCAAGACTGCATATGAGGAAACTTCAATGGTACCTAAAAAGTGTTTGGACTCAACACTGCCACAGCCTGGAAACAATGATTACTCTCATTCCCTGCCTGCAACAGGAGTTTCGATGGTGGGCGAAGGCTTGTCACCAGAACAAGGGACAGCCATTCACATTACCCCCAGTCAGGCAGACACTAACAACGGATGCATCAGATTATGCCTGGGGGGCCCACATGGCAGGAAGATGCATTCAGGGCACATGGTCCTCAAACCAAATGCATCTACATATCAATCAGAAAGAGATGCTAGCTGTTCAAAATGCCCTGACAGCCTTCAAGGACCTACTTCATCCGGGACAACTACTGATAAAGACGGACAACACCACGGTCTTGTGGTATATAAGCAAGCATGGGGGCACACATTCTTACCCCCTTTGCAGACTAGCCATGACTTTGTGGGACACAGCATTGACTTACCAAGTTCATCTACAGGCACAATTCCTGCCAGGAAAGGAAAATACTCTGGCAGACGAACTAAGCAGAAACCTCATGGATCCCCACGAGTGGCAGCTGGATCCACAAGTCTTCAGCATGGTAACAAGGAAATGGGGATGCCCGGACATAGATCTATTTGCCTCCCCTCACAACTACCAACTAAAAGGATTCTGCACAAGGACTTATCACTGACAAGCATGGAAAGTGGACGGCCCTATCTTTCAGCTGGAAAAACCTATCCTTATATGCCTTTCCTCCACTGCCTCTTCTCCCCAAGGTACTCCTA
This sequence comes from Protopterus annectens, assembly GCF_019279795.1. Taxonomy (NCBI): domain Eukaryota; kingdom Metazoa; phylum Chordata; order Ceratodontiformes; family Protopteridae; genus Protopterus; species Protopterus annectens. Next base: position 534,880,153 of record NC_056730.1, on the reverse strand, counting down.
AAGGTCAGACAGGAGAAGCCAAAGATGATACTGATTGCCCCAGACTGGCCCCGCCAGTACTGGTATCCAATCTTAAGGAACTTGTCTCAATGCCCAGCTTGGACCTTACCTCAAATACCCAATCTACTGTCCCAGCAAAACAATCAGATCCTGCACAGCCAACTCAGGACTTTAAACCTGGCAGCATGGCGGATAATGTAATCATACAAAACACACCTCTCAGTAAAGCTGTGATGGATGTCATTTTGGAAGCCAGAAGGCCTAGTACTAGAAAATCTTATGCTGGAAAATGGAAGAGATTTTGTGCTTCGAACCAGGCACAAGGAACTGATGCAGCTGTACCAAATATTTCTCAGATTTTGCAATACTTAACATAGATGCTGGACAAGGGCCTATCTTTTTCATCCATTAAAATTCATGCCTCTGCGATTTTGGCTCATTACAATACAGAGCCACCAGTCTTTTCTCATTCTTTATTAAAGCAGTACCTCAGAGGAGCCAGAAATTTAAGGCCTCCAAGGAGATCACCAATACCTGCATGGGACCTCAACTATGTCTTGGAAAAACTCACCCTGCCTCCTTTTGAGCCAGCTGCTACTGGTGATATAAAGTTTTTATCTTGGAAAACAGCTCTGCTCCTAGCAATAACTTCTGCAAGACGAGTTTCAGAGCTACAGGCACTCATGGCTGTGGAACCTTTTATCATGTTTTATCCAGACAGGGTTTCTCTGAGGACAAACCCAACATTTATGCCTAAGGTGGTGTCCAGTGTGGCTCTTAACCAAACTATTCATCTGCCAACTTTTTATCCAAATCCACAGAACAAGGGGGAGAGAATTCTGCATTCTTTGGACGTACACAGACAGCTTAGATTCTACTTGGACAGAACCAAAGTGTTCAGGAAGACAGAGCAATTACTAGTGGCATATGCTGCAGGATCACAAGGAAAGGCCATCTGAAAGCAGACTATTTCAAAGTGGATAGGCCACTGCATTCATTTCTGCTATTTTCACCATGGCAAGCCAGTGCCTAAGGGCATTAGGCCACATTCAACCAGAGCTGCAGCCACTTCAGCAGCCTTTCTCAGGGGAGTACCAACCAAAGACATTTTAGAGGCTGCTACTTGGAGTTCAGTTCACACCTTTACAAAGCACTATCATCTGCCACTTTACTCTAAATCCAGGGCAGGCTTTGCCACTGCATTTCTGCAGGGCCTCATAGCCGCTCCTAATGCTGTTTAGCTCCAGCCTCCCAACCATAGCTTTGGGACTCTATCCAAATGTAATGACTGCAACAGTGAAACACGAAGAACATAGTACAGTTGTGTACACTTACCATAAATGTAGATGTTCGAGTGTATTCACTGTTGCAGTCCAGGTTACCCACCCGCCATCCCCCTTTTTTCTGCTGGAGCTTATCATGTTTTCTATCTCACCTTCATTCTTGCTGGTTGGGTTCGGAGCTGAGGATCGGCCATCTTCAATAGCTCGAGAGCTGTTTACTGGCTCGAGGCTACCCTATATCCCATGATGCCTGGCGCTAGTTACTCAGATCTCGTTTGCCGCTTCAGACTGCGAGGTTGTCTTACTGGCTCAGGCTCGTATACTTTTTTGTATTTTCTATTTTTTCACTAGAATTTACCTCTTATTAGTGTACTTATTACCTTAAATTGTACTATTACCCTAGCTAGACTCGTTAAATAGCATATATCTTCTCCTGTTTTTCTTTAAAAAAAAAAAAAAAAAAAAACTCGTTTTACTTAGTTTTCCCCACCCCTCCCCCTGTCTTCTTTTTTGCGGTAGCCGTTTAAATTAGAGGCTAACCCTCTTCTGTCTTTTCTAAATTAAAAAAAAAAAAAAAAAAAAAAAAAAAAAAACGCTTTTTTAGTAGTAGTAGACTTAGTTAGTGTGTTAGCTGTATTGTTTAACTAGTATACCTGCTAACTTGTTTTTTCTTGTAGTGTGTGTGAGTGTTTTACCATGGTGTGTGGTTGTGTTGATATGTCCAAGGAGTCTAAAGTGTCCGGATTCAAGAAGAGTGACTCATGCTGTCAGAAGATGTCTCTGACAGATGGTCACACTTCTTGTGTCTATTGTCTGGGTACAGTGCACCTGCAGGACTCTTGTTCGGTCTGTCATGCTTTTAGCCCAAGAGTCCTGCAGGAGCGCAAAAATAAGTTGATACTCAGGGATTTGCTCAAGCCCCAGGATTCACCAGCCAAGGTTCAGCCTGTGAAATCCTCCAAGCCACCCAAGTCTTCAGCTCCCAGTTCGGAGCTGTTGCTGGGTGAAACTCCACCATCCACTTCGGCTCTGGCTGGAGCCGATGTGCCTCCCTCCCAATCGGCACCAACAGGTACTTCAGAGCCGTCTGGGAGTCGAAAGAGATCTAGGTCTCCCTCCCTGGAGTCGATACGCTCAACTCCACGGTCACCTCTGCTCCAATCGGAGCACAGTCATAGGTCCTCTCACTCCTCTCTGTCCTCTAGACTTTCAGATCAGGACTTGGAGAGAGTGGTCAGTAGGCTACTGAAACCGCAGGCCCTAGCAAAAATGTTGTCCAGCCCCCCTCATAAGGTGTCTGCTCCATCCACTTCTGCAGAGATTCCTCCTCCGACTCCTCTCTTGAGCTCAGAGCCGGAGTTCGTTGGGGTTCGACTCGTGGAACCGTCGGCTCTGATACCTTCCCCTTTGGTTCCGTCGTCGGCTCTGATCCCTTCCATGTCACCGTCCTTGGAGCGATCTGGGTGCCGAGACTCCCTCGGCTCCGAGTGGCATCGGACCCGTGTCCAACCCCATTCTCCCCCTCGGAGCTTCGGCGCAGGTGAGCTCAGCTCCTACATCGGCCTCGGAGCCATCCCCCTTGGTGCGGAGAGGAATTCCGATTTCTTCGGAGCCGGAGTCTTCTCTGCGCCCGGGCGGGGGCACCTTCGAAGTCATGAGGAGTGTACTGGCCCCCGAGTCAGTCTCACGGTCAACCCCACCGGCTCCTCCCCCTATGGTGCCTGTGTCTGCCTCTGCCCCTCCTCCAGACACCAAGCGTGGGGAACCAGCGCTCCAGAGCACCCCCTTGGGTGTTTTTTCCTCTTTCAAGGCCTCCCCTGATCACTCAGAGGAGCCACCTCGTAAGAGGAAGTGCAAGAGGAAGCATGTTGACTCCCCTGAGTCTATTACATCGGATACTGACTTAGAGGATTCGGAAGGGTCCCCGAGATCCCCCTCTGAAGATTTCTCCTTCATTTCTTATGCAGCCGATGGTGTGAGTAGGGCCGCAGGCACAGGAGTTGCCCTTAGGAGGCACACATGGATGCGGCTATGTAATTTTGCGGAGCATTTCAGAGTGTCTTTCACCAATACCCCCTTTGATGGATCCGCTGTCTTCGGATCACAGGTGAAGGACACCCTAAGCAGGTGTGAACAAGAAGGCAAGACTCTCTCTGCTGTGGGAGTCCATTTTTCCACTCCATCTAGACCATACCCCAAGGGTCAGAAGAGTGGAAAGATGTGGTTCCGGAAACCCCAGGGAGCCTTGCCTGACACACGTGGTGAGTTATCCTCCTGGGGCAGAGGAGGGAACAATAACAGACGTCGCCCTCTTGGCAGAGGGGGTCCGCAGAACCAGGGCAGCAGAGAATCTTTCTCTGAGAAGCCCTTTCAGCATCCCTGAAGGTTTGCCCGGCTGCCCGCCTCTGGAGGCAGTCGGGGGAAGGCTCTCACTGTACCCCAAAGCCTGGCAAAACCTAACTCAAGACAAGTGGGTACAGTCAATCATATCCAGAGGTTACAAAATTCCCTTTGCTCAACCCCCGTTAAAGTCAAACAAGTCCCTTCCAGATGTTTCACCCAATCTAAGGGAACAAGCAGCCAACGAGATTTCAAAGCTGCTACACAAAAGAGTCATCCAGGAAGTCCCGGCAGACCAACTCGGATCCGGAACTTACTCAAGGTTCTTTTTGGTACCAAAAAGACAGGGGACTGGAGACCCATTCTGGATCTCAGCAGATTAAACAGATCTGTTCAAAGAACAAAGTTTCGGATGGTCACGCTACAGTCCTTTCTACCCTTCCTGGGTCAGGACAATTGGGTGTGCTCTATAGATCTTCAGGATGCGTACTACCACATCAGGATGCACAGGCGCTCCAGATGATTCCTTCGCTTCCGGCTGGGAGCCAGTCACTATCAGTTCCGAGTTCTGCCCTTTGGTCTCACCACAGCCCCCAGGGTGTTCACCAAATGCATGGCAGTGGTTACGGCTCACCTGAGACATCAGGGATTCCAGGTGTTTCCATATCTAGATGACTGGCTCCTTACTGCTTCCACCAGGCATCACCTCCTGCAAGCCAGGGACTACACTATCAAAACTTGTTCCAAGCTAGGTATCACAATAAATTTCAAAAAATCTGCATTGTTGCCCTGTCAGCATATCACTTATATAGGCGCAAATCTAAATACCAGGAACATGTTTGCGAACCTTCCACCAGACAGGGTATCACTAATTCGCCAACAAGTACAGATTTTATTAACATGCAGAACGATTCAAGTCAGGTTCATCCTCCGAACACTGGGTTCCATGGCATCAGCAATTCTTCTTGTTCCCCTGGCCCGCTTTCACATGAGAATCCTCCATTGGCTTCTATTCACACAGTGGTCCTTCCAACAGCTTCCCATGTCTCACAAAATTATGATCACAGAAGCATGCAAGAAGCACCTCGCTTGGTGGATGGTCTCCCCATCGGTGTCCCAGGGCAGACCATTTGTGCTACCCCCTCCAGTCGCCACAGTGACCACAGACGCCTCCCTGATAGGGTGGGGGGGCATTATCAGGGCAGGACAGTCCAAGGCACCTGGCAGCCTCACGAGTACCATTTGCATATAAATGTCTTGGAGATGAGAGCCGTGTTTTTAGCGTTGCAAGCCCTTTAGGACTCTCTCCCTCGTGGGACCATTGCAATTCAAACGGACAATATGTCAGTGGTGTGGTACATCAATAAGCAGGGCGGAACCAGGTCCTATCCTCTATGTCGAGAAGCACTCAGACTCTGGCAGTGGGCGATCTCTTCCCAGTGTTTTCTGATCGCAACGCACATCCCTGGGAGTTCCAACGTCATTGCAGACAGACTCAGCAGAGCAATTCTCATGCCTCACGAATGGTCTCTGAATCAGGTAATTGTGGAACAAATCTTTCGCAAATGGAGTCAGCCTTGCTGCGACCTGTTCACCACACCTTTCAACAGCAAGTGCAGCAATTTCTTCTCCCTCCTTCCACGTCCCGGCCACTCCCCCAGAGACGCTCTAGTCCACGATTGGCCTCAGGGACTTCTTTATGCTTTTCCTCCGTTTCCCCTAATACCCAAACTCATACAGAGAGCAACTGTGTTGGGTTGCAAAATGATCCTCATTGCCCCTTACTGGCCTCGACAGATATGGTTCCCATTCCTGCATCATTATCTTCTTGCGCAGCCTTGGATTCTGGATCCTATTCCAGATCTACTGATTCACCAGTCGGGCAGACTGCATCAATCCCTTCAAACACTCCAGCTCACAGCTTGGTTGCACCACTTCCAACCTTAGCCAGGCTTCCTAATATTTCCTCTTCTGTGCAGGAAATTATTATCTCATCGCACAAAGCCACAACTAGGAAAACTTATGCTAGTAAGTGGAAACGTTTTTCTTGCTGGGCAGAGGCTAGGAATATAGATACCTTTTCAGCCCCTGTTCACGAGATTCTGGAATTTTTAGCAGAACTCTTCCATTCTGGTTCCGCTTCTGCTACAATCAGGGTTCAGTTAGCTGCCATTTCGAATTTTCACATTGGTTTGTCTTCTAATAACATCATGTCTCATAAGCTGTGTAAAGCCTTCCTCAAAGGAACCACTCTGCTTAGGCCCCCAGTGAGGGATCCACCACCTCTGTGGGATTTAAAATTGGTGCTAGCTTCCCTAATCTTGCCACCCTTTGAACCTGCAGCATCTTGCTCCATTAAATTTTTATCCTGGAAGACTCTTTTTCTGGTAGCCATTACTTCTGCCAGACGTGTTTCGGAACTTCAGGCTCTATGTACTTGTCCCCCATACTTAGTTTTCCATAATGATAGGGTCACTCTAAGGACCAATCCTTCCTTCCTTCCTAAGGTCTGTACACAAAATAATCTGAATCAGTCCATAGACCTTCCTGTGTTCTTTCCTAATCACACCAATAACGCAGAATATAAATTGCACCAGTTGGATATTCACATATAGCTGCGTTTTTATTTGCATAGGACAAAGGACGTCAGGAAATCCGACCAAGTATTCATTTCCTATGCTGAGGGCAGATAGGGCCTTCCTGTCTCAAAGTTAACATTATCTAGATGGTTGTCTCATGTTATTTCATTAATTTACCAGCTGAGAAAAAAAAAAATTATCTACCAAACCTAAAGGCCACTCTACTAGGGCACTGGCTACCTCGGTGGCCTTCCAATCTAGGTTACCCATGGAATCTATCTGTGCAGCTGCTACATGGGCTAACCCACATACCTTCATTTCTCATTACAAATTAGACATTGCTTCCAGGAACAGGGCTGATTTTGGTTCCACTGTTCTGAAGTCTGTTCCAGTGAGCCACTCAGGATAGTAGGTGCTAGGGACGCTGTCCCAACCAGCAAGAATGAAGGCGAGATAGACAACTTAACATAAAGAAGTTATGTACCTACCATAACGTTCCATGTTAGTTGCCTCCTTCTCGCCTTCTTTCTTGCGTCCCACCCTCCATCCCCCTATCCTAGTGGATCGAGAAGAGCTTCCCTTTTCAATTTTTCATTGGGTGAACCTTCTCTGGTTGCATTTTTCTGCTTAGATAGCTTCACAGTTGGGCCCCCAGGGGGCTTCTAAGATAGATTTCCTTCTTACTTATGTCTGGAATAGCTTTTTCAAATGAGATATGAGTAACTAGCGCCAGGGATATAGAGTAGCCCCGAGCCAGTAAACCGCTCTCGAGCTATTGAAGATGGCCGAGTCGGAGCCGAGGATAGGCTCCGAACCCAACCAGCAAGAAATAAGGCGAGAAGAAGACAACTAACATGGAACGTTATGGTAGGTACATAACTTCTTTTTCCTTCTCTGATTTATACAACCTATGTGTTGTATTTGCTTGTAGATGAAGGTAAAGTTTATATTGGTGCATGTATTTTTATATGTATAAATTTTGGCTACCCTTTCAGGGGACACCTGACATCTGGGGCAAGAAAAACTGAAGAAAATGGCGTTGGCTGCTTCTTTTATACCCCTGATGACCTGACGTCAGGGAGGGGGTGACAGCAGCCGATGCAGGACCCAAGACTTTGGAATTCTGGCCGACTGAGGGCAACCTGCCAGCAGGATTACCCAAATGTAATGACTGCAACAGTGAATACACTCGAACATCTACATTTATGGTAAGTGTACACAACTGTACTTTACATATAATGTAGCAGGGGTGCAGAGGATGCAGTATCCCATGTGGGGAAATAATTTTTTGTGTATCCGATATATGGGGTGTACAGTGTCATGGCTGAATGTAACATGGTCCAATGTAAGGAGATGAAGTTGAGTATAATTATTTGTATCTGTGTGTGTGTGTGTTTGTGTAATATATATTATGTATGTAATATATAAAAATGTGTGTACACATGCAGTTACAAAAGTATGTGAACAGTGTACCGTAACAGGTCAGTTAGCTGTCATGTTTTCAGGAGGTGGGAGGAAACCAGAGTACCCTGTGAAAACCCGTGTAGAACATGCCAAACTCATCACAGTGAGCAAAGGTCAAGACTGAGCAGCAGTCTCTGGACTGTGATACAGAGTACTTACTTACTAATCCAGTGAGCATCCCAGTTATTCTGTTGTAAAGTAATCTTCGTGGATTAGTTATGTCTGTTTGGTTTACACATTAGCAAGTAAGGAATTGCAACTCAAAAAACACTTCTTCATCCAAGCCAAATGCTCTTGCTTCACCACATTTCATATCACTTAACCTACCTCCTTTCTGACTTTCTTCTCCTCTCTTAAGATTCACTGAAGACTGACCCACTTTAGAAACTAATGTATATATTGTATATTACGCTCTGCTTGTTTGTACATTGCACTGTGCTTGCTCACAGGAATGTATATACACAGATGTCCTGACTGAAATCACTGTTGCAGTATTCCTGAGAAATGGGTTGTCACTGCTGACATTCGGCTGCAGCACTGAAGCTTTACCTTCCCTAGGTTGTACATCCAAAGTATGACCTCAACTCAACTGCACTGGGGTATAAAGACGAACGTATGAGCATGGATCCTTGGACTATGTCACCACCAGCTTGAAAGTAGGTTGTACATCTGTTGGACTATTTGCGGTTTTGTCGTTGATACTTTTACTTCACTTGTTTAATCCAGATAAGTGCCCCATTGGGAAGCCTTCCTTTTTATCTTGCGTTTTATTGTTTTCAAAGTCACGATTGTCAGCTAGGAGGGGCAAGTGCGAGTGCGGAAGGTAGATTATGGGCAAGGGCTTGCATACCAAGTGTCTTTTTTTTCTAGGCCCAGAATACAATCACAAATCTTACTCTGTTTGTCAATTGTTCATTCCAAAAACACCAGGTCTAGATTCTCGACTCAACACCTCCATTGAGACCTGTCTCTCTTCCAATGAAGAAACTTAAGAAGCCACTAACGGATCTGCAGTCCAATGTTTCTGACGCCAATGGACTTGCTGACGTTACAGAACCCATGGTATGTCAGAGTCCTGCTCAGTTGCCCGTTACTGAGACCCTGTTGGGGGCTGGTATGGCTCCTGAGGGTTTGCAGAATACCGATATGTGTGAGGAACCATGCTTGACTATTTCAGAAGGACTGTACAGTGTCCCACAAATTTTAGTTAAGGAAGAGATCACAGGCTGTCTTATAGAGGTTGGACATTGTTCCAAACTTCTGTGTTTAATTCATGCAGACATCACACCTAGAACGGAAAACGGAAGACTAAGCATGCGGCCTCTCCCTCATCAGCTAGGGAGAAAGAGTGGATGGACTTTCCACAAGGGTTATTTAAAGCAATTACATCCTTAAAAACTCCTTCCTTTGGGTCTTCCTTTCTACAGGCTGCTCCCATGAAGCCCACACTGGTTTCCTCTTCTTTGGATCAGGAGCAGGATAACAACACAGACCATTCTCCACACTTCTTCTCAGACGCATTCTCCTGGGCAAGTCTTCTCTGATGAAGAGGACTCCCTCTCCCTGACTCACCTATTGAGGAAGCTTCTTTTGGTGAAACTATACAGAACAAAATGAAACACTTTGGCAATCTACTCAGATCTCTGATGATGTTCATCGTGCATACAGCTGCAGTAATCACAGATGGGTTCTCTGCCGTCAGGCGGGTCCTCGGTCGGCCGAATTCCAAAGTCTAGGTCCGGTGTCGGTTGTTGTCGCTTTCTCTCCTGACGTCAGTGAGGCCAGAGTATATAAGACACAGCCGACGCCATGTTCTTCAGTCTTTTTTGCCGCACGGTGCCCGAAGCAGAAGCAGTTCGCAAGTGCCGGTCAGCCAGCTCCTGAATTACGAAAAAATTGGAAACCGAAGTCTTCATTAAAGCTAAGTACCCCATTGGGGAAACTTTTCTTGCCTCAGACCGATGTCAGAAAAAGTTAATAATTGTATTTCTTGTGGGAAGCAAATACCGCATAAGGATTTCCATTCCCTCTGCATACCTTGTTTAGGCCCAGACCACGACGTCTCGGGCTGTCGCTTTTGCGCTACTTTCAATAAACGCACTATTAAGCGTCGGGCGGAGTTCGCCCAACACTTTTTTGGTAAAACCTTTGATTATAAAATGTCGGAGACTCCGACTACCGTTTTGTCCAAAAAACGCAAGGACAAGGACCAACACGCGAGGTCCGCGGTCCCCACTGACACCACGCCAAAACCGGCTACACGTGGTCCGGTTCTCAGCGAGACGCCTTTGCAGTCCCTGACTACCGACGACACTCCTTTGGCGGTGTCTTCTGTAACCGAGACCGCAGGTACCTCGGCCCTTTCCCAGACTACAACCACTGAAGCCATTGTGAGTGTTGAGCCTCCTTATGTGGACAGGTCCACTTCCACCCATGGTGTCTTTAGACCCTCATCTTCCTTTTCTATTAAGGCCTTCACTAAATCCAAATCAGCCAGGCATCCCAAGAGGCCTGTTGCACAGGGCCCATCTCCAGGCCCCATGCCTAAAAAACAGATGCTTAAAATGGCTGAGGATTTAATTACCCTTATCAGGGGTTCTCAGCCCCCTCCAGACAAGAGACCCAGAGTGGAGGAAGATTCTCCCTCTTCTGATCAGGGCTCCATTTTATCAGAACATTCTGATGTAGAGGAACACTCTTACTCCCCTTTTGAAGATTCGGATGCAGAGCAGTCCATTCCTTCTGTATCTCCTCCTGAGGATTTTTCCTTTTGGGAAACCTTGCACACTTTGAGGGAACACTTCCATTGGGAAGGCCAAGACTTTTCCGATTCCAAGAAAAGACTTAGGGAATTTCTATTGTTACCTCAACACAGACCTCTGGCAATACCTCCTGTCTTGGACATACTTGATGATGTTTATTCGGAGGCTTGCCTTAACCCGGATTCCCTGCCTCCTGCACCAGTCAAACCTGATAGGTACTACGGAGTTCCTAACTCTCACCAATTTCTCTACAAAAGCCATAATGCTGACCCTGAAACCATTTCTCAAGGCCCCAAGGGATTGAAGGCCTCTACTGCTAAGAATCCACTTCCTGCTGAAAGAGAGTCAAGATCCTTAGAAAGGTGGGGAAAAAAGGTATATACCTCGGCCACCCTAGCCATGAGGGCCTTAAATTGTCAGTTTCATATGCCTAAATATCAACAGTTCCTGTTATCACAATTAAGGAATAAAATGTCTCAACCTGAACAACCAGATTTGAAGGAGTTGCAGGATATGATGCATAGTGCAGAGCAAGTGGGTAAACACACCTTACAATGTGGCTATGATGCCCTAGAGGCCTCAAGTAGAGCTGCTGCTACAGGATCAGTCATTCGTAGACATGCCTGGCTTAGGGAACAAAGCTTGCCTGATCATGTGAAAGCTAAACTTCTAGATGCTCCCTTACAAAAGGATGTGCTGTTTGGTACTAATGCTGAGGAGATATTACGGAAAATGGAAGAAAAAGCCAAATCTATGCAAACTGTCAAAGCTTTTCTACAGGTCCAACCACCACGTTTTAGCAGAAATTGGCCTTCAAAAAACTGGTCCTTTCCAACCACTGACAAGCCCCAAAGAGGTAGATACAGACGCACAAGGGGCAGAGGGCAATCACAAGGATCATATAGAGGCAGACAATGGCAAACTCCAGCACCAAGAGGTGGCGAAGACAGTGCACAACAATACAGGAAACAAACCCAATGACTCCCTCTTGTCCATGCCAAGCAAGTCTCAGCTGGCAGCACCTTTGGGAGGAAAGCTGGCATTATTTACAAGAAATTGGCATATTGTCACAACAGACAAATGGATCCTGGACGTTATAAACAGAGGCTACAAATTTCAATTCCACACTCTTCCAAAAATGAGAGGCATGCCAAACCTGCCACACAATCAAAGGGCAGAGGCACAACTACAAATTTCAAAGCTCATAGGCATGAGAGCTATACAAGAGGTACCTACTCACGAACAAGGTCAAGGTTTTTATTCAAGACTTTTTCTGGTACCAAGGAAAGGAACCGACTGGAGACCCATTTTGGACTTATCCATCCTAAACACATTTTACTCGTACCAAAATTCAAGATGCTCACATTACAGCAACTTCTTCCCATGCTGGGCAAGGAGTTTTGGCTGGTAACATTGGACCTCAAGGAGACATACCTGCATGTCCCAATCAGACAAAGCTGCAGAAGATACCTCAGATTTCTTGCAGGTTCAATCCACTATCAATTCTCTGCATTGCCCTTTGGCTTATCTACTGCGCCCAGAGTATTCACGAAGTGCCTGGCATCAGTGATTGCCTACTGCAGACTTCAAGGGATACAAATTTACCCTTATTTGGACGACTGCCTGATCCAAGCGGACAGCGAGCACATACTTCTGGAACATCTGGCTTATGTAACACGGTTACTGCATTCTCTGGGATACACAATCAACAAGGAGAAATCCAGGCTAACACCATCTCAGAAAATAACTTTCCTGGGTGCCAACTTGGACACAAACACCCAAATGGCCTATCTTACACCAGAAAAAGAGGGGCAACTAACTCAGTACTTCAAAATACTAGCAAAATGTACCAGGCTTACTGCAAGGAAAATCCTGCAGGCTCTGGGCTACATGGCATCTTGCATTCTTTTAATCCCATGTGCAAAGCTGCATATGAGGAAACTTCACTGGTACCTAAAAAACCTATGGTCTCAACACAGTCACAGTTTGGAAACAATAATACCAATAATTCCATGTTTGCAAAAGGAATTTCTATGGTGGGCCCAAGCATGTCAAGCAAACACAGGTCTCCCATTCTGCAAGCCTCAAGCAAATCAAGTCATCACAACAGACGCCTCAGATTACGCCTGGGGAGCGCACATGACAGACAGGTGCATTCAGGGCAAATGGTCCCAAAAGGAAAAGCACCTTCACATCAATCAAAAAGAAATGCTAGCAGTAATAAATGCAATTACAGCTTTCAAGGACCTCCTGCATCCAGGACAATTACTGATAAGAACAGACAACACCACAGTAATGTGGTACATAAACAAACAAGGAGGAACACATTCATACCCCTTGTGCAGACTAGCCATGACTCTTTGGAACTTGGCTCTGGAATGGCAAATCGAACTTCAAGCACAGTACTTGCCAGGATTGGAAAACACGCTGGCAGACAATCTAAGCAGAAATATGACATCCACACGAATGGAAGTTGCATCCTCAGGTGTTTACAGAGATAATCCAAGCGTGGGGGAGGCCAGACATAGATCTTTTTGCCTCCCACAGGAATCATCAATTGGAAAAGTTTTGTTCGAGGACCTTTCATCCAAAGGCCTGGAGAGTGGACGCCCTTTCATTCAGTTGGACAGCATGGACAGTTTACGCTTTCCCACCTCTGCCTCTTCTGCCCAAGGTGCTCTTGAAAGCAAGAGCAGACAGACCGAAGATGATACTGATTGCTCCAGATTGGCCAAGGCAACACTGGTACCCGCTCCTGAGGAGCCTAACACATACTCCTCCCTTGTCCCTACCTCTAATGCCTCTTCTGCTGACTCAGCACAGCTACAAAACTCTTCACAGTCAGCTGAAAACACTCAATCTCGCTGCATGGAAAATTCCTTAACACCACAACAGACCCTACTCTCCAAGGAGGTGCAGGATGTCATTTTGGAGGCCAGAAGGCCATCTACTAGAAAGGCTTACTCCGCAAAATGGAAACGGTTTTGCTCTTGGAATGAGAAAAAAGGCCAGGACCCTAGAAAACTGAATTTGTCTCCGGTATTACAGTATTTAGCTGAGCTGCTGAACAGTGGACTTTCATTTTCTTCCATAAAAATCCATGCCTCAGCCATTTCTGCAGAATTCAACACGGATCCACCTTTATTTTCTCACCCACTCTTACGACAGTTCCTCAGAGGGGCTAAGAATATAAGACCACCAAGGAAACAACCAATACCAGCCTGGGATCTTAATTACATACTAGAAAAATTAACATTGCCTCCTTTTGAACCAGCTGCCTCAACAGATTTGCAATATTTGTCCTGGAAAACAGCCTTCCTTCTGGCCATCACTTCAGCTCGTAGGGTTTCGGAACTACAGGCCCTCATGGCGGTGCAGCCCTTTCTCATCTTCCATCAGGACAGGGTTTCCCTTCGTACCAACCCGTCATTTATGCCTAAAGTGGTATCCAGGGTAGCTTTAAATCAAGCCATACACTTACCTACCTTTTACCCCAATCCTCAAAACAAAGGGGAAAGGCTGCTACACTCTTTAGACATCCATAGGCAGCTACATTATTATTTGGACAGAACAAAGTCCTTCAGGAAATCAGAACAACTTTTTGTGTCCTATGCTGTAGGGGCTCAAGGGAAACCGATTACCAAGCAGACTATTTCAAAGTGGATAGGCCACTGCATACGGTTTTGTTATTCTTATCATGGGAAATCTGTTCCTACAGGCATCAGATCCCACTCCACCAGGGCCACAGCTACCTCTACAGCCTTCCTCAGAGGAGTTCCTACCAAAGATATTTTGGAGGCAGCCACTTGGAGTTCTGTACATACCTTCACAAAACACTACCACCTGCCTTTATATTCCAAGACTAGAGCAGGCTTTGCCACTGCTGTGTTGCAGGGCATTCTGGCTCATCCCAGTTCCACCTAGTACCTACCACCCTGTGCGTAGCTTTGGGACTCTACCCATCTGTGATTACTGCAGCTGTATGCACGATGAACATAGTACAGTTTTGTACCTACCATAAATGTAGATGTTCGAGTGCTAATATAGCTGCAGTACAGGTTTCCCTCCCTCCTTCCCCACTTGGTAAAGGCATAGGGCCTAACCCCCTCTTCATACAACCTGACTGGGTTATCCTTCTATGGTTTATTTGCTTGCAACTACTGATTTTGGATTATATTGCATTGCATGTATGTGTATATATATATATATATATATATATATATATATATATATATATATATATATATATATATATATATATATATATAATTTATGTATTGCCTTCCTTCTGGGGGCACCTGACATCTGGGGCAGGAAAGACTGAAGAACATGGCGTCGGCTGTGTCTTATATACTCCGGCCTCACTGACGTCAGGAGAGAAAGCGACAACAACCGATGCCGGACCTAGACTTTGGAATTCGGCCGACCGAGGACCCGCCTGACGGCAGAGAACCCATCTGTGATTACTGCAGCTGTATTAGCACTCGAACATCTACATTTATGGTAGGTACAAAACTGTACTTTCAGAAGAGATGCTACAACCTCTTCAAGATAGGTACCCCTGCCACTTCTCCGGTTCCTCCTGTCCCTGAGGCTTTCCAGGATGCTTTTCAGTCCACCTCTTCCATGCCTGACTCTCAACTTCCAGCTCCCAAACGACCAGACTGGGTTTACAAGGTCCCTGATGACCAGAAATAGCTGTATAAGAATCAGTGGCAGACCTTTTTTCAGTTTCTCTATTTTCAGATAAGCCATCTAAGCTGTCGCCAAGTGCTAAAACCTTACCTACAGACAAAGATAATTGGGCTATGGATAGATGGGGAAAGAAGGTCTACACCTCTGCTACCATTGTTTTTAGGGCAGTTAATTGCCAGACTCAAAATGACTAAGTATTTGATCTCGGTCATGGCCTCTTTGAACAAAGTTGTCTTGGATCCTGCCACTGCCAACTCTAAGCAGCAGATGCAGCAGATCTTACTTTCACAAGTCACTCAGATTGCCACAGAGCACACTGAGTGCAGTTATGATGCTGTAAATGCTTCCTCTAGGGCAGCTGCCACTGGATCTGTTATCCACAGTTCTGCATGACTTCACAGTCAACCCATGCGTAAGGATTTCAAATCTAAAATTCTATTCACCTTTGGACAAAGACTTACTGTTTGGCTGTCAGGCAGCCAGTCTGTTCAAAACTCAACAAGACCGAGGTTAAAACCATGAACGACTGCAGGCAGATCCTAGTCTCCTCATTTCCCAGATACCATTGGAACTACCCAGCCAAATCTACTTCCTTCATTAGAAGGGACCCCAGGAAAACATTTATTTATTTATTTTGTTTTATCTTACATTTCTTTACCAGGGGTGTCTGTATATATTGTTAGTAAGTATTGAGAGAGGTCCAGTATTGACTGTTAGATTAAAATTAAGTCACTTATAGAGATGAAGGTGGAAACTGAATAGTAGTGTGATTAGTAATGAGATATTGAAAAGTAATGTGATTAGTAATGAGAGTTTTAAAATGAGAAAGCAGAGGGGGTTGAGAGCAGAGTAGAAGATTATAGAGGGAAGGTCAGAGAACATACTCTGAAAAAACCCAAATGGAAACTCCAGCTGGGAGGTCACCTTTTGTTTGCAAATAGCTGTGACTGCCTCTGTAGCACCTCTCCCAATCCCCATTTCCCCTCTTTCCCAAAGAATGTGCGTCTCCCTGGCCAGGTGGGAAAATATTATCACAGACCAGTGGGTCCTCTTCATCATCAGAGGTGGCCATGTCACGTCTTGGGAAAGTACTCCCCCTCTGAGAGGTACACTTCTACTTTCCCAAAACAAAATTTCCCTTCTGACCCTCATTATTCAAGACCTTTTGGATCAGGGGACCATCGACCAAGTCCCAAAAGAATTCATAGGGGAAGAGTTTTATTTCAGGATTTTCCTAATACCAACAAAAGAAGGGCAGTGGAAATCCATTCTAGACCCATGTATCCTGAACACATATCTGAAGGTACCCGCTTTCAAAATGTTTTGTCTTCAGTCACTTGTTTTCTTTTTACCACATGCTTTCTTAGTGTTGTCTTCTTGCAGTTTCAGTTTACTGCTCTGCCTTTTAATTTTTCCACAGCCCCAGGAGTGTTCACAAAGTGTCTAGTACCTGTACCTGTAGTAACCTTCTATCCCCTCAAAGAATTTAAATCTTCCCACCTGGATGACCTTCTGATGCAGGCTCCCTCTCCAGAAATCCTTCTTCAGCATCTTTAGTTCACCATCACCTTCTGACAGGTCCGGGTTTCACCATAAAACTCCACAAAAATCACACATGGTCCCTACTCATGACCTGGTGTTTCTGGATGTAGACTGGACACACAAAAAAATACATGCCTTTCTTCCTCAAGAAAAGGTTCTCAGTTTGTCCAAATACTTCCAAGACCTTTCTTCTGCATCTCATTGTTCTGCAAGGGAGATGCGAAGAACCTTGGGATTCATGTCAGCCTCCATCACTATACTTCCCCTGGACAGACTTCACATGAGGAAAATTCAGTGCTACCTGAAAATTGTGTGGCCCCAGCACTGCCACCCCTTAGACACTGTGAATTCACCTCCTTCCTTTGTATCAAGAATGAGCAAATATGGTTAAAAGGGCTGCTCATCCTCAGCCCAGGATTACCTTTCTTATCTCCTCTTACTCTTCAACAGGTCCAGATGGACACCTCAGACAAGGTATGGGGGGCCTGGACAGGACCTCACTGAGTGTAGGGGAGATGGCAATCCTAGTTCCTCAAAGAATACATTAACCTAAAAGAAATTAAGGCTCTTCTGCAAGCCCTTCAGATTTTCACCCACATTTTCAAGTGTTCACTGACAATACCACAGTCATGGTACGTAATCAAGCTGGGAGGCACCAGGTTTTATCATCTATGCAGGTTAGCACAGGAGACATGGAATTTAGCAACACACATCACGCTCACAGCCACATACATCCATTCTCAGGACAGTGTGCTAGCAGGCTGTTTTAAGTTGTTCTCTGGAGGATACCCATGAGTGGATTCTGAACAGGGCTTTCTTCCACCACATCACACATTTGGTGGAGCACCCCTCAGCTAGACCTCTTTGGTTTATCAAACAACCATCAGTTACCCCTCCAGAGACTGTTGTCCCACAGCCATAAGGACAGATGCCTTCTTTTCGCAGTGGACAGGGAAGTGCCTCTATGCCTTTCCTCCTTTGCTTCTTCTTACAAAAATCCTTCTCACAGCAAAGGAAGATACCCATACTTCTCCTACTGGCTCAATTCTGGCTGAGGCAACATTGGTTCTCCCAACTTTTCACATAGCAAAGGAAAATCACAGGAGAATCCCTCTACAGCTGGACTTTGGGATTGCTGCTCCATCCAAATCTTCAGTCTCTCAGCCTGACCCTGTTTGATAGTAGGATTTTAATCCTTCAAAGACATCTTTTCTCTGCAGATGTTGTACAAGTCCTACAAGTGGCTAGGTGACCTGGCCACTAATAAAAAATCTTACGCTAAGTGGAAGCATTTTTCTTTCTAGTGCCGCAAACAGAGTCAGGATCCACTCTTAGCACAGGACCCTATGGTTCTGTAATACCTGTGCAAACTTCTTCGATCAGGCCTGGCCTACTCTTCCATAAAAGCTCATTTGTTTTATTTATTTATTTTACATTTGTTTACTGGGAAAGTCTTGGAACAAAGCCAGTTTTTAGCGGAGGCTTGGGGAGAAATGCTCCAGACGCATGTCTTTGTAACGTGGGAGGAAACCGGAGCACCCAGAGGAAACCCAGATGAATGCAGGGAGGGCATGCAGACTCCGCACAGAAGGCACCCCAGCTGAGAATCGAACTGGAGAACCTCTTGCTGTGAGGTGACAATGCCACTGATACACCACTGCACCGTCCAGCTGTTTTGCCTGGTATTAATGCTTACATCCATCTTAGCCCCCAACTTATGATTAGTGCGGAGGTCAAGCTTTTCCTCGGAGGAGTTCTGCACCTTAACTCCCTCAAGGAAACCTCTCTCTCTCTCTCCCCCTTGGGATCTTAATTTTGTACTCTGCCTCCCTCTGAGCCAATTTCTGCTGATGCTTTGAAATTCTGTTCCTGGAAAACCATCCTCCTCTTGGGCCTAACCTCTGCCAGGAGAATTTCTGAGCTACAAGCTCTTGTGGCCATCCCCCCTTTATGATATTTCACAAAGACAGGGTGACTCTCAGAGCTAACTGAATCTTTCATGCTTAAGATAATGAATGCGCCGTCTCTCAGTCAAGCCATTCATCTCCTCACCTTCTTTCCCAGTCCCCAAAATGGGGGGAAAGGATCTTACATTCCTTAGGCATTCACATGTAACTCAGATTTTACTTGGGCGAAACTAAATCCTTCAGAAAGACTGACCAGCTTTTTGTATCTAAGGCACATTCCACTAGGGCTATTGCTTCCTCAGGGGCTTTCCACAAAGGAGAAGACTCCAAGTCTATTTTAGAGTTGGCTACTTGGTCCCTTGTACACAACATTACTAAATACTACAAGATTAATGCCTTCTCCAGGTCCAGTGTAGTCTTTGCTAGATCCTCTGTGTGGGCTACTAGACAAGTCTTCTACTCAGTAGCCAGTCACAGGCTAATTGCCCATTTGTCAGAAATACTGCAACAGTGATTTCAGTCGGGACATAGTACAGTTGTGTAAGAACTTATCATAACAGTAGATATCCTACTGATCACTGTTGCAGTATTCCAACCCATCTTCTCTATCTCACCTCCAACTTCAGTTCCCTCACTGTCTCTAGCCTTTGCTGTTTTACATGGGTATGGGGGAGTTTTCTTACCAGTTTTACACCACTCCTAGCTGACAAGTCTCATCTGTCAGTAGTCTTCAGGCCGCTTGTTTGGAGATAGTCTGAGAATCCAGGCTACTGGCCCATTTTCAGCAGAGACCTGGGGAGAAAAGCTCCATACAAATACAAAAGATACAAAAAAAATAGAAAAGATACAAAAAGTACAACAATAAAAACATAGCAAATGAAAACATTACAAGTGTGTACATTATAAGGGTTCAGTAGCAAAGGAATTGCAGAAAGGTATTGCAGGCAAAAATTACCTTAATAAGGGAACAACTATTATTTAAACAGTCAGTATGTAGAGTTGAAACTCTGTGCAGACAAATCAAACAATTAGCTTGGCTAGGAATTTCAGAAGTTTGGATCTAGCTGTGTTGGATTGTTAGTAAGATATGTTACTGGATTGGTAGAATGTGTTGATAGATAGTAAATATTTATAAAATATTTATATATAGATATAGCCAAACAGTAGAACCTGTTTCGAGAAGATTTATAGTGTAGTTGTAGAGTAGGTACTTTCTGGTGAAATGGAAGAAAATTAGAGGTAGGCAACTATGAAGGAAGTTGCCAGCAGATAATTAGTGAGAGAGGAAACAAAAGATAGTAGTATGAAGAAAAGGTAACATGTTTGCTTAGCCGGGCATGGAGCGAGAGCATAGCCAGTTGCTTGCCAAGTGTTCCCTGAGTAGCAGTTTGAATTTTGGAGTGTTGGTGGTGGTGGTAAGTATTAGCTGAGGCAGGGAGGCCCATATCTTGGATATTTGTCTGGAGAAAAGAGAATCACTGTGACTGTTATTGGAGTTAGTTACTTTAAGTAGTAGGTTGTTTGAGGATCTCATGGGTCTAGAGTTGATATATAGCTGGACAAGGTTTTTGCTTAGTATCTCTAATCCCTAATTAAACCTTGGAATTATTCCGTTCACCACCTGACCATCTGACTAATGCTCTGGTATCATAATTGAGAAGCTGAAGCTGTATGTGATTGGTAAAGTCCCCTTATTATTTTGCACACACAGTTGTCATTCTTTGAAGTAGGTCTGATACGGCCCCACATGTTTGACAGTGGGCATGAGCACACTGCTGACTTTTCAGCATGTCCTGTACAGTGATATGTCCATCTGAAGTACTGCGCAGAAGTGCAGACTTTCATGGCGGGCTTAACTGCCATCTCCCTTAATTTGCTCCTTCATTTCAGTAGGAGGCACCTTGTATGTGAAGATGTAGGGCAAGTGAAGCTGTGCTTGGAGAAGTTTTGCATCAGAGGACGAAGCATCCATGTGTAACCACTGCTGAATAACCCTATAATAAATGGTCCTCTTATACTTGTTGGACTATACTAGTTGTTGATGTACTATTTGAGATAGTAATATATAATTCACTAAGAATCTTTGCTAGCCACGGGTGCCTCTTCTGTTACCCTCTTTATCAATATGACTACAAGATGTCTATTTTCAAAGTTAGTGTATATCACAGATGTTCTTCATTCCACATTGCTGCAGTCCTAACTATTGGGGGTAGTCCGCTGTCCAGTCGGCCCGAATACCAAAGTATATGGCTGACGTCGGTCAGGGCGCATTAGACTGACGTCAGTACGTCAGGGTACTAATGTGCATGACCGACGTCATATCCTCAGTCTTTTTTGCCGCATGGTCCGATGCAGAAGCAATTTTGCGAGTGCAGGTTGGCGTTCTGAAAGTTTCTGAAGCCAGAGTTTCAGACCGAATCAAAGTTGGCTAAGTACCCGTTGGAATATTTTGTTTTTCTTGCCTCAGTATTTAACCGGATGTCAGAAAAAGTGAATAACTGTATTTCTTGTGGGAAACAGATACCTCATAGGGATTACCATACTTTGTGTATACCTTGTTTAGGGCCTGAGCACGGCGTTGTTGGATGCCGCTCTTGTGCTAGATTTAACAAGCGCACTATTAAGAGAAGGTTAGACTGTGCCAGGTTAGTGTTTGGGAAGCGTTGTAATTATAAAATGCCGTCGGATGTTCCGGCCGGCTTCGACTAAAAACGCAAGGACAAAACAGCAAAGCCTAGAGTGGAGGAACCGACAGTCCCAGGCGTCGGTTCTTTAGAGCTCAGTGGAGCGGAGGTTTTGCAAGGTGTTTCTTTGGAGTCTCAGGGAGAGACTTTACTGTTACAGGATGTATCCTCTCAAGAAGTAGGCCAGGCTGAGGGGGCTTCTCAGGTGGCTGTTCTTCCCTCTCTTCCTAAGGTGGTCAGAGCCTCCCCTTCTGTTTCCAAGGCTTCTTTGAGAGGCAGGCGAGTTTTGCTTCAGTGGGGGTTTCTCCTAGTACTTCAGGGTCTTTGCCTAAGAAACATATGCTTAAAATGGCAGAGGATTTGATTACTATGATAAGGGGTTCTATGCCCCCTCCTGATAAGAGGCCTAGGGTGGAATCTGAGTTTGAGAGTTTTGAGCAATGCTCGGAGGCTTCTGAGTCTTGGCTGAAGACTTGCAGGAGTACCCTCCTTATTCTGATTCTGATGTGGATGATTCTACTCCTTCAGCTTCCCCTCCTGAGGATTTTTCATTTTCAGAGACTCTGCATTCCATGAGGGAGCATTTTAAATGGGAAGGTCAAGATTTCTCTGATTCCAGGAAAAGGCTTAGGGAATTCTTGTTTTACCCCAGCACAGGCCTTTAGCTATACCTCCTGTTTTGAATGTGGTGGAAGATGTTTTTGCAGAGGCTTCCCTGAATCCGGATTCTTTGCCTCCTGCCCCAGTTAAACCGGATAGGTATTATAGGGTGCCTGAAGCTCATAAGTATCTTTTTAAGAGTCCTAGGGGACCCGAAACTGTCTCTCAGGGGCCTAAAGGTGTGAAGGCCTCAGTTGTTAAAAATCCTGTCCCTCCTGATAAAGAGGCAAGGGCTTTGGATAGATGGGGAAAGAAAGTGTATACTTCTTCCACTTTAGCCATGAGGGCGTTGAATTGTCAGTTTCACATGTTAAAATATCAGAATTATCTTCTTACACAGCACTGCCAGGATTTGGACACTGTCATTCAAATAATACCTTGCATTCAAAAGGAATTTTTGTGGTGGGCTCAGGAATGTCACCTAAACAAGGGACTCTCTGTGACCCGGCCAGAGGCAAGTCAGATTCTAACGACAGATGCCTCAGACGTTGCTTGGGGAGCTCATCTAAATGGAAAGTGGATACAAGACAAGTGGCCTGCCAGACTACAGCATCTACATATCAACATGAAAGAGATGTTAGCAGTTCAGTTTGCATTAATGGCTTTCAAGGAGTTACTTCTTCCAGGGCAGGTGTTGATTCTAACAGACAACACAACTGTCATGTGGTACATCAACAAACAAGGGGGAACACATTCTTACCCATTGTGCAGACAAGCAATGATTTTATGGGAGACTGCGCTCAGTCTGCAACTAACTCTTCAGGCAAGGTTTCTGCGGAGCACAGAACTCCTTAGCAGATGTATTAAGCAGACAAATCATGGATCCCCACGAGTGGAAACTGGATCTTCATGTATTTCAAAATTGACAGTGTCATGGGGAACTCCAGACATAGATCTGTTCGCTTCTCCACTAAACCACCAGCTGCCAAAGTTTTGCACGAAAGGATTTCATCACACAGCTTGGAAAGTGGATGCTCTTTCTTTCAGTTGGAAAAATCTTCATGTGTATGCCTTTCCACCTCTGCCTCTTCTTCCAAAGGTGCTTCTAAAGGTCAGACAAGACAAGCCAAGGATGATTTTAATAGCTCCAGATTGGCCTCGGCAGCACTGGTACCCATTACTAAGGAGTCTGGTAAGGAAGCCTCCATGGCCTTTACCCTTGATTCCACACCTGTTGTCTCAGAGGGACGGTCATCTGCTCAATGTCAAGCTTCACTCTCTACATCTAACAGCCTGGCATATTCTGTTTTGAAAGACAGCAGGTCTCTGCTTCCTCAACAAGTTTTAAATGTGATTATGGAAGCCAGAAGACCTAGTACAAGGAAAGTGTACGCAGAAAAATGGAAGAGATTTTTGTTTTGGAGTGCAGCAAACAATTTGGAGATTACTGAGCCTAATTTGAGTGTGGCTCTTCAATATCTTACTGAGTTACTGGACAAAGGTTTGTCTTTCTCTTCCATTAAGATTCATGCTGCAGCTATTTCAGCTCACTATGATTGTGACCCACCATTGTTTTCGCATCCTTTGTTCAAGCAATTTCTTAGAGGGCAAAGAATATAAGACCCCACGTAGAGCTCCTACTCCTGCTTGGGATCTCAATTTTGTGTTGGAGAAACTTACTCTACAACCTTTTGAGCCTCGGCTACTGCTGAATTGAAATACTTGTCATGGAAGACTGCTTTTTGTTGGCCATTACTTCTGCAAGAAGGGTTTCTGAGTTGCAGGCCCTTATGGCAGTGGAGCCTTTTTGATTTTCATAAGGATAGGGTATCTTTACGTACTAATCCTTCCTTTATGCCTAAGGTGGTTTCTAGTGTGGCTTTAAACCAAACTATTCATTTGCCTACCTTTTATGCAGATCCCCAAAATAAAGGGGAAAAGATTTTGCACACTTTAGATGTACACAGGCTATTGCGTTATTATTTGAGCAGGACTAAGGATTTTAGGCAGTCTCAGCAGTTGTTTGTTTCTTTTGCTTTGACTTCAAAGGGCAAGCCTGTGTCAAAACAAACTATTTCTAGGTGGATTGGGTGTTGCATTACATTTTGTTATTCCCATCATGGCAAGGAGATTCCAGCTGGGATTGACCTCATTCCACTAGGGCTACTGCCACTTCCACAGCATTTCTAAGGGGTGGCAACTAAGGATATTTTGGAGGCAGCTACTTGGAGTTCAGTGCATACTTTCTCTAAGCATTATCACCTTCCTCTCTACTCTAAGTCTAGGGCTGGTTTTGCCACAGCTATTTTGCAAGGCATGTTGTCAGTTCCTGCTTCCTTATGATTTGCCAGCCTCCCTTACCTCTGCTTTGGGATTCTACCCAATAGTTAGGACTGCAGCAATGTGGAATGAAGAACATAGTACAGTTTTGTACCTACCATAAATGTAGATGTTCGAGGATCCACATTGCTGCAGTCCAATTTACCCTCCCTCCTTCCCCTCTGTGTTTAGGGGTGGTTGTGTAGGTGAGGTTATATTCTGCTAATTGTGTATATATTGTATATATATATATTTTTTGGTGCAGGTATTTTGGGAGTTTTTGTTTTTGGCCTTATCTTTTCAGGGTCTTCTGACATCTGGGGCAAGAAAAGACTGAGGATATGACGTCGGTCATGCGCATTAGTACCCTGACGTACTGACGTCAGTCTAATGCGCCTGACCGGCGTCAATATACTTTGGTATTCGGGCCGACTGGACAGCGGACTACCCCCAATAGTTAGGACTGCAGCAATGTGGATCCTCGAACATCTACATTTATGGTAGGTACAAAACTGTACTTTTTAAGTGGCAAGTCCCCTAAATTTGTAATAGGAAAAAAAATGCAAGCTGAATAAACCCCTTCCACTTAAGTTGCTTCTAAGCCAGACGGCTGAAAATAGTTTCCAGGTGTCCTAGATGAAAGTGCCCCGTTAAAAAGTCACCACAGATGGCATTTACACTACATTTTCTTCAAGTGTCTGCAGGGCACTCCCATGGTTTAACCCCTTGGAAAGGTAGCTCATACTACCTGTAAAACATAACGGTAACCTCATAGATAAGGAAAGAAACTGTATCCTGTACACCTGGTTTTGAGGCTTTCAGCAATCACATTTGTACTTTGTACGAGTCACTAGGGGACAGATTCAACCAAATGTCAGATTTGTCTCATCAGTAAGTTTAATTCTCTTTTAGTCCAGCCACAAGAATGTTGAATATAACATGGACAGAACTTTGCATATTTTAACTCTGTCCCTTCTCATACCAGATTCTGTAATACATGCCCACCATTTTGGCTTTCGGTGAACTGCTGCATTATTTGATATTTCCTTCACTAATTAGTGCTGTCATTGTTGTGGCCGCGGTGGTGCAGCGGTTAGCGTTGTCGCCTCACAGCAAGAGTTTCTCTGGTTAAATTCTCGGCTGGAGCGCCTTCTTTGTGGAGTCTGCATATCCTCCCCACGGTTGAGTGATGTTTAAAGACATGCAGGTAGGTGCGTGCGTGAATGGGTGTGCCTTCTTTGAAGGGTGGACATCGGGCTGGCACCTCGGCACAGTAAAAATCCACTGCCAGTCATTAGCGGACCGGAGTTCCGCTGTGGCGACCCTTAACCAGGAAAAGCCAAAGGACATTATTTTTTTATTGTTGCCTCTTTGTTGGGTTACTCTAAAACATTTACAGTCTTAAGACAAATGGTTTGGGTAACAATTGGCAAATAATTCTGTTTTAATAGCATGAAATAATGTCTAAGATGAGCTCTCAATCACAGTCACTGTTGCAATTCATTCACAGCTCAGGTAGAACACAAATCTGTTGGGAACTACACTGTGGTATGGAACAGAAGGAACCAAATTAACTAATGCTTCAAATTCCTCATTCAAATCTACCATAAAAACTGTTTAGGAGATGGTCACCAATAAAAATAAAACGGAATTCAGAGAAACAAATTGCTACTCTTGCCAGAAATTGTCAGAGCAGGAAATTACAGTCCTCCAACTCTAAAACATAGACAAGATGCGCTTGCAGAAAATATTATGCCTGCTTAATGTAATTTTATAGGGGCACAGATTACATTGTGTTAAGAAGGAGCTTTGCCAGCAGAAAGGAACTAACACAGTATGGAATCCTCCTTCAAACCATTGTGGTATGTAATAGATTAGTAGTAATTCTGTTTTGAGCGAGTGACATTGCTACATACATAGAAGATTAAAAGGTGCTGAGAATGTTTTTTCTTTTCTTTTCTTTTTCTTTTTTGGTGTGTTTGTCCTTTAAGTCACTGTACCAGAACAAGGCCCACATGTCAGATATAAAAATGAATAGTGAAGGACAGCTGCGTGTTTCTGTTTTGTATGTACTGTACAGGAAACATCTGAGACTGTTATCTTTCATTAGTTTGTTTCATTATCAAGTGACGGATGACTAAGTGATCTGCTTAACAGCTGTGTCATATTAAAATAGCTGCTAAGTTTCACATCTTTTCATAATAGATCTTAGAGCTGGCACTGAGAAAGCAGGGTAGTAGGATCTAGTAATCCAAAAGTGGCAAATTTTATCCCTACTCAGCAGCTCTGCATTAGTGACAGAGATAGAAAAATGTCAATTTTTTTCAGGCAGGGGTTTGGAGAAGTAATGCTGTAGTAGCAGGTCCTTTTGTTTGCAGTTAAATGGGGAGAGACGTGGGTGTGGAGGCACTGGCCAAATTTTGCCATTGTCACTTGGCTGGAGAAGTAAGCTGGGTAGAACCCTCACACAGCCAGGCTGACTGCTCATGGTACTTCATGCAAAGAGCATACAAATATTCACAGATTTGTAGACCTTCATTTTGGAAATGTTGGCCTACATTCTGCTTGTGGACTATTTACTGCATTTCAAGCCTTTAATTAATGATTTATGTTTGGGAAATTCCTAAGTATTCCACAAAAAGGCACAAACGTTAACCACACACAAAGGCAAAGAGGAAACTGTAGGTCACAAACGATTTATTGCACCACAAAACAGTAAAACATAAGCACTTTCGTTAGATAAAATACATAACTTCATCAGATAGACCAAAATTCAAATAAGCACATATATATAGGCACACATTATCACATGACTAAGCCACCAATTAGTTAATTAAAGCAGTAATATATGAAAAACAGTTTATAAACACATAGTTACTTAAAATCATAAAAAAATTGATTAAATAAACCAGTATGAATTGTGTTCACTAATAAATTCCCCTAAGGAAGAAATAATTTACAAAAACATTAAAATGCATATATAAAATGTATGAAAATATGTAAACGTTAATAACACTACATATATGACACCTACTTACCAAAAAAGATAAAGGTATATATGAATATATGTGTATAAAGACACATGTTTAAAATAATCAAAAGTGGCTAAAAAATATTTATAAATAAATATATAGGTAATAAACAACTATCTCCATTCTGCTTTCATTTTTAACACACACCCTATAGATGCAATTTCATTTAAGCCTGGAAACCCCATTGCATCCAGGCGCAGAATCCAATAAAGCTCATGGTTCTCCAAAACCAATTGCCAGGGACCACATCTTATATTCTTTTTTGACTTGCTCTATCACAATGAATTTAAAGTGGTGTTCAGGGAATTCCAGAATATGTCTATATAGGGCATTGGTATTTTTCCCCCATGTATCATAATTGTGTTCATAAATATGTTGCTTCAACATCCGCTCCATCTTGCCAATATAAAAGGCAGGACAGGCCTGACTCAATACCCCATAGACATCTCCAGAAATGTTACAATTATAGTGTCCCTTCATCCTAAGGTTAAACCCATTGATTTCAAAAAGCTCACTAACATTAATAAATTTAGTTTATTTACTTACAAGAAACCATGACTCACACAAATTTGTTGATGCATGTGATTGAATCAAGGCTTTGAATTTGTTGGCATGGTTTATTGCTGGGCAGTTGTATTTGTTGCGGCATTAAAGCTAGCAAAGTAATATGTAGACTTTTTTCTGAATACAATTTGGTACTGGAAAACCTGTGAATATGTGCAGAAAATCAGAGTTAATCAGTATTGAAAATATTTAGATATGTGCAAATTAAAATCAAGCTATTAAAACCAGTTGGTTGATTCTAGACAGAACCATACTGTCATGGCAAAGCACAATGTGAAAAATGCTTCTAACAGTATGTCAAAGAAAGCTACCATTATGCATGTGACCAGAAATGCAGTTAAGAATGACAAGCGTTCAGCTTAGCAGTTGCCAATTTGTTGGAGGTGTAGTTGTACTCATGATAAAAAGTTATGTCTAGCTTTTTTATAGAAAGTGTATATGTCTTTCCATTTTTTCTCAGATATGCAGGTCAAGGTAAAGGGTCAAAACAGTCAGATAAATTATTTGCAAGTGATTGATGCAAGCAAAATTAATGGCTGCGTAAACTCTAGTGTGACCACTTCACTCCTGCTTTGTGTGGGTCATTTTAGGGATTTGTTTGAGGTGCTACCCATGTTGAGATTGTGCACACAGTTTCTTCACTAGGTACAGAAAAGAAACAATATAAAAATCACTGGACTGAAAAGCTGTGCATAAATGAGGTATTGAACTTTGATCGCTGGGAAATATTTTTTAGAGTGGCCATCAGATCCGCATGTAGGGTGTCTCATGCATTTGGTCCTCATGTAAGGAATCATAACTTGCCTTTCTCAAGGACTCTGTGTCCTTAACGTGAAAGTGAGTTGTTCCTATACCAGTCCTTTCATCTTCTTATTTTCTTTTTTGGTGCAGAATCTAGGGTAGAGAGATCGCTTAGCATCTAAGGTGGAGATCTAGGAAGACAGAAACGTTTAGAGTTTTGGAGAAAATGACTTGCAGTTGCCAAGCTGATCCTTTCCTTGTGGATCTCCAGTTACATTCTGTTTTGCCAATAGTTAGTGAGCTGAGCCCTGGGGAATGCTGTGGTCAACCCCTTCCAGGCTACCTTTAGTTAGTGTTTGCACATTTTCACCAAACATAATTGTCTTGGCTGTGAGTGTGGCCTCTTTTGGTGAAATGGTGCATGAAAGGTCAGCTTTTTCTGTTTGTAGTGCAGCTTTCCCATCTCCTTCTACCATTGTTGGTTACTGATGTTCTTCGTGTTTCACTGTTGCAGTCATTTCATTTGGGTAATCTGCTGGCAGGTTGCCCTCAGTCGGCCTGATTAACAAAGTCTCGGGTCCTGCGTAGGTTGCTGTCCCTTCTTCCATGAAAGTCGTCTAAAGCATGCAGCCAACGCCATTACATCAGTCTTTCTTGCCGCGTGGTGCCCGAAGCAGAAGCAGTTCGCAAGTGCTGGTCGTCCGACTCCTGAAATTTCATTTTCGAGTTTCAAAACCGAAGACTTCAACTAAAAAGCTAAATACCTCGTTGGGGAAACTTTTTCTTGCTCCTTACCGATGTCAGTAAAAGTTAATAATTGTATTACTTGTGGGAAGCAAATACCTCATAAGGATTTCCATTTGTACTGTATTCCTTGCTAACCACAACGTACCTTGTTGTCGGTTTTGTGCTTTATTTAATCAACGCACTGTCCGTCATCGGTACATTTTTGCTTCTAAATATTTCAGTTCTCTGTTTAATTATCCAGAAATGACATCGATTAGCAATCCGACTATCGGAATACCGAAAAAACGCAAAGAAAAAGACAGAGATAGGCCGTTGAGGTCCAAAACTGCTGACGACGCTTCTCCTAAGCCAGTCACCAGTTTGCTGGTACTCAGTGAGGCGCTTTCTCAGCCCCTGATACCCGCTACTTCTGATTCGCAGGCCTCTACTGAGACCCATTCGGAGTCCGGTATGCCGCGAGATGCTTCACCTATGGAACCCACGGATGTCTCTACCTTGGATGGGTCTGGAGCCACTGTGCAGGCACCGACTTCTGAGGGTGTATTCAGGCCTACAGATTTGTATATTAGACTGACACCACCTTCAATATTAAGGCCAAAATCTCTATCTATATGTAAAAAACGATGCCCAGGCTGCATGTTCAGGCCCCTATGCCTAAAAAACAAATTATCAAAATGGCTGAAGATTGAATTACTTTAATCAGGGGTAGTCAACCCCCTCCCCCACCCCCACCCCCTTCTAAGAGGCCTAGGCCTGAACTTGACTATGAATCTTCTGAACAGGACTCTGTTTCTTCTGACTATTCTAATGAACAGGATTTGTCCATACCTACTTATGAGGACTCTGATGCAGAGGATTCCATTACTTCTGCTTCTCCCCGAGGATTTTTCTTTTGGGGAAACTTTACATACCTTAAGGGAGCATTTCCACTGGGAAAGTCAGGATTTTTCTGAATCCAAAAAGAGGCTTAGGGATTTCCTCCTTCCTCAGCATAGGCCTTTGGCTACACCTCCTGTACTAGACTTTGTTGGTGATGTGTTATCTGAATCCAGTATGGCCCCTGATTCTCTGCCTCCGGCCCCTTGTAAGCCAGACAGATACTACAGGGTTCCTGACTCCCATAAATTCCTTTTCAAAAATCCTGTTGTGGACCCTGAAACCATTTCTCAGGGGCCCAAGGGCATTAAGGCTTCTACTGCTAAAAATCCTACCCCTTCTGATAGAGACTCCAGGGCGCTGGATAGATGGGGTAAAAAGGTTTATACTTTTACAACCCTGGCAATCAGGGCTTTAAACTGTCAATTCCATATGCTAAAATATCAGCAGCATATCATGGGACTGCTTAAACAGAAAATGATGTTGATTTCTGACTGTGTGGAAAATAAAAATTTACAGGATTTATTGCATTCAGCTGAACAAGTTGGAAAACATACTTTGCAATGTGGTTTTGATTCTTTGGAGGCCTCTTGCAGGGCTGCTGTTACTGGGTCTGTGCTTAGAAGGCATGCTTGGCTTAAGGAGCAATCTCTGCCTGATCATGTTAAAGCAAAATTGTTGGATGCTCCTTTGCAGCAGGACCGTCTGTTTGCAATAAGGCTGAAGAAGTTCTAAAAAAGATGGAAGATAAAGCTAAATCTATGCAAACTGTGAAAGATTTCTTACAAGTACAACCTCCAAGATTTAGTGGGCACTGGCCTAATAAGAACTGGTCCTTTCCAGTTCCTTCCAGAGCCACTCAAGCCAAATCCAGACATTCCAAAACCACCAGGTTTCAGTCCCAAGGGACTTTCAGAACTAAGCAACGGGTTGCCTCCTCTTCCAAATCTGGAAACAACAAGACACCTCCCTATGGTAAACAGTCTCAATGACTTTCCTTTAGAATTACCAAACACTTGCCTTTTAGCCGCCCCTTTGGGGGGAAAACTGGCAACTTATAATCCAAGACAAATGGGTTCTAAATGTAGTGTACCAGGGATACAGATTTCATTTCCGCACGTTGCCAACTCCAAATGGGTGGCCAGACCTGCCCCCAAATCAGTGGGCAGAGGCTCAGAAACAAGTACCTTCCCTCTTAAACATGGGGGCTATTCAGCTAGTACCAGAAGAGGAAAAGGGGCAAGGTTTCTATTCCAGACTTTTCCTGGTACCCAGAAAAGACAAATCATGGTGTCCAATTCTGGACCTGTCTACTCTAAAAACCTTTCTGGACATTCCAAAATTCAAGATGCTGACTCTTCACCAGTTACTTCCTATGCTAGGCAAAGATGCCTGGTTGGAAACTCTAGATCTAAAAGAAGCTTACCTGCATATCCCAATCAGGGAATCTTGCAGAAGATACCTCTGCTTCAAAGCAGGCTACTTGCATTATCCATTCTCTGCACTGCCCTTTGGCTTATCTACTGCGCCCAGGGTCTTTACAAAGTGCCTGGCTCCAGTAATTGCATTTTGCAGGCAAAGAAATAATCAGATATATCCATACCTGGACGATTGTCTAATTCAGGCAGAAAACAAGGCCATTCTTCTAAAACATCTGGTGTTTGTAAAAAGGGTTCTAACTTGTCTAGGGTACTCCATAAATGAAAAGAAATCACAAATAGTACTCTCTCAAAAAATTACATTCCTGGGTGCAAGCTTGAATACAACTGCCCAGATGGCTTTCCTTACGTCAGAAAAGCAAATTCAGTTGGTGACTTACTTCAAACAGGTGACCACAAAAACCTTGCTATATGCAAGACAAATACTGCAAGCCTTGGGATTCATGGCCTCCTGCATTATTTTAATTCCATATGCAAGACTGCATATGAGGAAATTTCAATGGTACTTAAAAAAGTTTGTGGAGTCAGCATTGTCACAGCCTGGAAACAATGATTCCTATCATACCTTGCCTGCAACTAGAGTTCCTATAGTGGGCAGAAGCCTGCCACCAAAGCAAGGGACTACCATTCATACCACCCCTGTCGCCCAAACCCTAACTAAGGACACATCAGACTACGCATGGGGGGCTCATCTGGCAGGGAAGTGCATTTAGGGCAAATGGAGCCCGAATCAAATGCACCTTCCTATCAATCAAAAAGAAATGCTAGCTATACAGAATGCACTGACGGCCTTCAAGGACTACCTTCATCCAGGGCAACTAATGGTAAAGATGGGCAACACCACAGTTATGTGGTACATAAACAAGCAAGGGGGTACACATTCCTACCCACTCTGTAGACAAGCCATGGTATTGTGGAACATGGCCTTGAGCTATCAAGTACAACTACAAGTTCAATTCTTGCCAGGAAAGCTGAATATTTTTGGCAGACAAACTAAGCAGAAATCTCATGGAGCCACACGAATGGAAACTGGAACCACGGATTTTCAACATGGTGACACGCAAATGGGGGAGCCCAGACATAGATCTTTTTGCCTCACCCCAGAACTACCAGTTGGACAAATTTTGCACAAGAACTCCTCACAAAAAAGCCTGGAAAGTGGATGCTGTGTCCTTCAGCTGGGAAAAACCTGTCAGTCTATGCCTTTCCCCCTCTGCCTTTGCTCTCCAAAGTTCTACTAAAAGTCAAACAGGACAAACCAAAAATGATTTTGCTTGCTCCAGACTGGCCTCGCCAACACTGGTACTCACTCCTACGCAGTCTGTCAAATTTCTCCATGGCATCTGCCTCAGACACCTTCCTTACTGTCTCAGCAGAACAACCAAATTCTGCACCCTCATCTCCAAACATTGAATATTGCAGCTTGGCTAATCATTTAAATTCCCCCCTTAGCATCCCTCAGTAAACCTGTGATGGATGTCATTTTGGAGGCGAGAAGACCTAGAGCTAGAAAATCTTATGCTGACAAATGGAAGAGATTCTGTGCCTGGAATCAGTCTCAAGGGATGAGCACAGCAGTGCCCAATTTACCTCAGATTTTGCAGTACTTAACTGAGATGCTTCACAAGGACCTATCTTTTTCTTTAATAAAAATCCATGCCTCAGCCATTTCAGCTCATTACAACACAGAAACCCCCCCTCTTCTCTCATCCTCTGCTAAAGCAGTATCTCAGAGGGGCCAAAAACTTGAGACCACCCAGGAGAGCTTCAACCCCTGCCTGGGACCTTAACTTTGTATTGGAGAAATTCACTCTACCTCCTTTCGAGCAGCTGCTACTGCAGACTAAAAATTTATTTCCTGGAAAACAGCCTTCCTTTTAGCAATCACTTCAGCTAGAAAGGTATCTGAATTACAGGCCCTTATGGCAGTGGAGCCTTTCATCATCTTTCATGTGGACAGGATGTCACTCAGAACCAATCCATCCTTCATGCCCAAGGTGGTATCCAGTGTGGCTCTTAATCAGTCCATTCATTTGCCAACTTTCTTTCCCAATCCACAGAACAAGGGGGAGCGGATTCTGCATTCATTGGATTTACACAGAAAGCTTAGATTTTACTTGCACAGGACTAAATCTCGAAGAAAATATGAAGAACTTCTGGTAGCATTTGCTGCAGGGGCAGAGGGAAAGGCTATTTCAAAGCAAACCATTTCCAAATGGATAAGCCATTGTATGCATGTCTGCTATAAGCACCACAGAAAACCTATTCCCCAGGGGATCAGATCCCATTCCACCAGGGCTGCATCTACTTCTACAGCCTTTCTCAGAGGTGTTCCTACCAGGGATATTCTAGAAGCTGCTACCTGGAGTTCAGTTCATACTTTCACCAAGCACTATCCTTTACTAATTTTCTCTAAATCCAGAGCTGGCTTTGCCACTGCTGTTTTGCAGGGCCTTATAGCCGGTCCTAATACTGTATAAATCCATCCTCCCAACCTTAGCTTTGGGAATCTACCCAAATGTAATGACTGCAACAGTGGAACATGAAGAACATAGTACAGTTGTGTACACTTACCATAAATGTAGATGTTCGAGTGTATTCACTGTTGCAGTTCTGGTTACCCTCCCCCCTCCAGCCCCCTATTTTTTCTCTTACTATGCTTCTCCTTTATTTTACTACACTTAAAAACCTTTTTGGTGTATTTGCTTTTGTTTGGAGGTATATATTTTTGTGTTTTAAATTATTTGTATATTTTGCTCCCCATTTGGGGGCACCTGACACCTGGGGCAAGAAAAACTTATGCAATGGCGTCGGCTGCATGTTTTATACCCCTGGCAACCTGACATCATGGAAGAAGGGACAGCAACCGACGCAGGACCCAAGACTTTGTTAATCAGGCCGACTGAGGGCAACCTGCCAGCAGATTACCCAAATGAAATGACTGCAACAGTGAATACACTCGAACATCTACATTTATGGTAAGTGTACACAAATGTACTTTTTGACCTCCTGTGTACCAGGATGATGTCTGCATTTTTATGGAGTCCACAGTTCCAGCACTGCACTTCAGTATTCTTTTGGCCTTTGCTGTTACTCCGTCCCATTGCAGGGCTTGATGTAGTTGGAATATGGTTAGAACATTAAGATGTTTTTATTCTTTCCAACCAAGACATGTTTTTGTAAACATATGTTATCCTTTGATGTCTGCACCACTACTGAATAATCTCGCACTTTTGCCACATTCTTTTACAGCATTGACTGACTAGGTCTCACTGGATATCTACTGCCCCTTTTTTCTGTGGAGTTCTCTGAAGCCTGCAGTCCAGTTTAGATACAAGATCATAAATATCATTGGAACAGTGCAAGAACGAGTCTCACAACTGACCTGTTACATTGTTAGTGATGTGGGCCATCTCTGTTTGCAGTGGTGATAATAAATATAAAACAATGTTTTAATTAAGGTCATAAACTGGTCAGGACGAGGTGATAGCTACATTGTCTGTGTAGCTTAGGTAGGCTTTGAACATTTTGCTTACAGAAACTCAACCTCAGCGCATCCTTTGTGACAGCAGCTTGTAATAATAATTTCTGCTGAGCTAGTCTCACCATTGATTGGAGGCTCAGCCTTATATTACTGCTGACTGCTATGCATTCCGGGGTCTGCAGGGTAAAATTGTGTATTACACAAACATTGTATACTTTAGCCTGTATAATTTTGCCCTAGTAAAAGTGGGTTGCACGCAGGAAATCTGTTGTAGGCCTGGGAACCTGTTAAGAATTTCAGTAAGTAAAAATAATTGAAACTTCATATGTCTGACTAGTGTATTTTGCGTTACAATCTAGTGTATTAAAACAAGCTCCTTTAGTGACAAAATGCAAGCAGTGTCATGTGGAGGCCTCTGAGAAATTCAGATGTTTTGGGTGGAACTGTAATATTTGTACAAGAATTTTAATCAGAACGTGAATTACAGAAAACAAGACTGCATTTATGTGAGTTTAAAATCACTGCATTCACTTATTAGTCTGGTTTTAGCCTCTGTAGTGGAAGATGTTCCACAGGAGGGCATATTGTAGAAGCAGAAGAGCTAATGTCTGCATTGATGACAGAGAATAACAAAAAACAAGCACGATATGAAGGGAGAAGTCGACATTATGTGAGGGGAGGTGGAATTTTGTAAGCCTAAAGTCGGAGACTTTGGTGTATTTTTTATGACTCAGGTAATGCCAGCCTGCAGTTACATATGTCACAGCTGAATCTCTTGCTTTTACCCTGACAGAGGTATTGTTTTTTTTTTTCCATTTTTTATTATGTTATGCCTGGGCTTCCCATTTTGTAGGCTGTTGTATATACTTGAAGCTGAGTCACTTGGACTGTAGTCTTTATTAACCATGTGGATACACTATGTAATACATAAATGAGTGTGTGTGTTCTTGTTCCCATTCGAAAACACGTGGGGTGTACAGGGGAAATAATTTCAGTTTTCTGTGGTCTGTACACATTTTGTGTTAATAGTAAACAAGGTACATGAACAGTTACCATGTTCTTTGTGACCACTGGCTTGGAATGAGAATATAGTAGTATAACTTTCTCTCCATTATTCACTTTGACTAGAGCAGTCATTCCCTCTCTTCTGCTCAGCTTATGGTCTCAGCAAGCTGTGTGTGTCACTTTCCTGCCATTACTTACATTTACTTGGATGTTGGTGAGCTGAGGACAACCATTATATGAGCTGCAGTCTATTACAAGAAAATTAGTTATGTATATACTGAAGCAACATTGGTAGAATTTCTTGGTTTTCTTTTTCCTTTTTCTCCAGACTTCAGTCTTCAGGCATTAAAAATCATAGAAGAGGGTCAGAAAGAAGTACACTTTTTTTATTTTTTGCAGTAGAAGGTCTTCATGTACTAGACCCTTTAGCATTAGTGGTACTGAATCTTTATGTAGACCTTGATTATGTAATTAATAAAGTATGCATTTAAGTTACCTGTAACACATTGCACTTAAGTTACCTGGCACTTGCTCACTAAAGCAATTATATAAGTCAGCACTAAAAATTAAAAGCACTACACCCTCACTCCCCACTGGCCCTGTTTTTCAATTATTAAGGAATTCCCAATATTATTCTAGCATGTCCAAAGGTCAGTTGTCAATCTCCTCTCCGGTCCAGCTGGTGAATCTGGGAATCTTGAGGCAATGTTACAACTGCCTCATGTACACAGACAACCCTCTCCTCCTCCCAACAAATTCCAACACATGTGAGAGATGCAACCATATAGCCAAACTGGAGGCTAAGCTCTCTCAACTCAGTACTGGCATAACCAGTCAGGAGGAGAAAGAAACTATACTCACTACAATTCCAGTCTCACATAGACCTACCACGACAGCAAACCAAACACATAATCACACAAAAACATACTGGAGGCTCTAAATAAAGATCTGCGAAGCAGCAGAGACCTCAAAGCAGACACCCAAGCAGCCGCTACCCCAAAACAAAACACGTGCAACACATATCTCACAAAGCCAGTGTGCCAAACAGTCACAGCCCTTAAGACTAAACAACACACCTGATACACTTGTAATAGGTGACTCTATCGTCAGGCACACTGACATCCCGCTCACCAGGCTGAACAAGGAGAGGGTCACGGTGAGCAGCCTGTCGGGTGCTAGGATCCGCCACATAACACAAGCACTCGGGTCACTCCAAGGCAAGTACAAATATGACTCAGTCATTGTCCATGCTGGTGTGAATGACCTAAGATGTACCTCCCTGGACTACATGAAAAGAGACATAAAGGAGCTCTCTGAGCATGTAGCCCAGGCCGGTATGACCCTGACCTTGAGTAGCATCTTACCCTCACCAAGAATAATGCCACAATATGAAGACAAGATGATCAATTTCAACAATTGGCTTAAGTACTGGTGTCATTCAAAGGGGATCCAATGCCTGTCAGCTTGGGATGATATGCTCGACAAGCCACGATGCTTCGCTAGGGACGGCTTGCACCTGTCACCCCTGGGCTTTCGGATATTGGCAAAGGCTCTTGCTACCCCATAGTGCCTTTTTAGGCAAGGCTCAAAAGGCAAACCCACCTCCATAGGTATCACAAGGGATAAGAAACTAAGAGTAATGCTACTCAACGCCAGAAGTCTAAACCTCAAGATGCACGCACTTCGAAACTCTCCTTAGCATGGAGAACATCGATATCTGTGCAGTAACAGAAACCTGGTTCAGGGCTCCCGAGAGCACCCCAGCACTACCAGGTTATACCTCATACCATGCTTTTCGCCCCCAAAACTTGGACCGAACCACAAAAGGCGGGCGAGTATCGATATTCATCAAAGATACCCACACCTCCAGGTTGGTGGCAAAACACGAAGCATCAGAGACTATCCATGTGCAACTAACAGTGGGTAAAACTGCCTTCCAGTTTATAGCCTGCTACAGACCACCCTCCCAAACCCAGGAACCCCACTCGGCCTTCCTGAGAACACTGGTAAATATGAAGGTCTCTCCAAACACCATTATATTGGGCGACTTCAACTACCCAAACATAGACTGGGAGCATTACTCTAGCTCCAACACCCTAGCCCAAAGGTTCCTAGAATTTATAAACTCAAATGCTATGGAACAACTTGTTACCACTCCCACAAGAGGGGAAAACATACTGGACCTGATCATCACCAACATGGGGACTCTATGCTCCAGACCAGAAGTGTATCCCTCACTGGTAAGATCAGACCATAAACTAATCTCACTGGATATTCACATCCCGACCCCACCCCTGCCCAGAAAACCACAGTGAAAAACTTCTCTAAAGCAAATTTTACACTCCTCAAAACTGAGGTGGAATCCTTCAAAGCCCCGGGCCTGTGGAAAATACAGCCCAGACCGCAGAATCCTTTATAAACGCATTCTATGAACACCTTCAGGAATGCATGGATCATCGATCCCAAATAAAACCAAGACCCAATCCTCCAAAGGCAGGCGTCCTGTCTGGTGGACCCCAGCCATAAACAAACTATACAATAGAAGGAGGAAGCTACTAAATGATAAAGCAAAATCCCAAAAAGGGAAGGCATCACTGATCAGTATTAGCAAAAACTACGGGCACACATAAAATTGTCTAAGGCCAGCTTCGAGAGAAAAATTGCACAGGACACTAAGGATAATCACAAGGCTTTCTTTAGTTATGTTAGGAACCTGGGTGGTAATTCCCAGATATGCTCAGAATTAGTCCAAAATGACAAAAAATACACCGAACCCACAGACATTGCCAACATCCTAGCTGACAGGTTCAGCGCAAACTTCTCCCACCAAAAGGGCAAATATCTATCCCAGCAGAGTGCTGCCCCTGACATCTCAGATGCTCAGGTAAGAGCCGCCTCTCCAAAGCAAAAACACAGCATCAATGGGACCAGATGGTGTCCCGGGCTGCGTCCTACATGAACTCAAAGAAGAGCTAAACCCAAACATAAAACTACTGTTCAATCTCAGCCTTACTAGTGCCCAAAGAGTGGCGTACAGCAACAGTGGTCCCTCTCCATAAAGGTGGTGCCTCAACGGATCCTGGAAACTATCGCCCCATAAGCCTGACTAGCTTGGTCTGCAAAGCTATGGAAAGGATCATCATGGACCTCATAAATAAAGATATTGGGGACCTACAAACACTGGATCCTACCCAATTCGGCTTTGTTAAGGGCAGATCCTGCCTCTTAAACCTGGTTGATTTCTTTGAAACAGTCACCAAGGCCATTGACGAGGGGAAGGTGGTCCACACAGCCTACCTGGATACAATACCCCACTCGGGCATTATAGATAAGCTCACCAGCTTAAATATAAACCCCTATGTCACTAGATGGATTGCAAACTGGCTCAAGGACAGAACCCACATGGTTAGAATTGCTGGAGCCATGTCAGACTCCAAACCAGTTACAAGTGGTGTCCCACAAGGCTTAGTCCTGGGACCTCTCTTGTTCGGTATATATTTCTCGGAGGTACAGGCCAACACGGAAGGACTGTGGCTGACCAAGTTCGCAGATGACTGCAAACTGGGTGCCATAATCGACTCTCCAGCCGACACAAGCATCCTCCAAAAGGGCCTCATAGAAACAGACAACTGGTGCCAGTGCCATGGCCTCAAGCTAAATGCCAAAAGTGTATAGTCATCCCCTTTGGCAAAAACAAAGTGCCCACAAATTACCACATAGGTGGAAATCCATTAAGTACAGAAGAAGTAATTAGGGACCTGGGGACCCAAGTTGATAGCAATCTCTCATTTGACAACCACGTGGCCAAAGTGGTTAGAAAAACATTTTATATAGCCCACCTAATCATGAAGGGATTCACATCTAGATCAGGGAGGTCATAGTGCCTCTTTACTCATCCCTCATCAGGCCCATAATTGAGTACAATGCCCTTTTGGGATGTACCTTACCAGACACCTGCAGCAACTGGAAAGACCCCAAAAGTACCTCACCAAGAGGATCAAAGGGCTCAAACAGATGCCATATGCTGCCCGGTTAAAGAAACTCCAGTTCTACTCAGTGGCATACCGCCTGTTCAGAGGCGATCTGTGCCTGACGTATAAAGCCATGTCCAACCCGGAATTAATGGACATGCTGCACCTCAGAAAATCCAAATCCCATCGAGCTCTGCGCTCGAGACTGGAACCTCAGCACTGAAATAAATAGGACATGCTGGAGGGACAGATTCATAACCCAGAGGCTCCCTTCACTCTGGAATAAAATCCCAGTCCAGGTTAGGCAGAGTCCCTCATTGATTCTCTTCAAGAGGAATCTTGATGAGTGGATGGGAGATCGTAGGTTTACCCCGGGTATCACTTCTGTGTCACTGTTAGATAGAGGCACAGTATACTAACCTCGAAAAAGGGCATAGCAAAATAAATTTAAAATGGGTGGCGAAAGCCAAACACATTCTGGCTAGGCTTATAAATGCCCTAGGGCAGATAGCCTAGTATGAACCTATGAACCTATGAATGAGGAGCAAGGCTAAGTCTGAAGGCTAGAGTCATAGCGCTATTCCTGAATCACAGCAGTTGAGAGGCTTTTCTCTCTCTCTCTCCCTCTTCTCCTTCTCAACATTCTAGCTAACTAGAGAACTGGCCATTCTAAATAGGCAGTGGTGTGCGTATGTGTGTGTGCTTGTGTTGATAACACTGTAAAAGCTGGAATTATTTTATTTTGAGTGACAGTAGTGAACTACCTGACCAAGTCTGATGATCTGCCTGTTTCCCCACCACTGTCTCAACCCTCACCCAGATAGTATCTGCTTATTTGTAGGATTAGTGTTGTCCATCATTTACTACTTCAGAACCATAACCCAGTTCTTAGGGTGACGTCACATTGTGCATTCACATATGTCAGCAACAGTGTTAGACGAAGTAGTAATTCACATATCTGTCATGGTTACTGCCTACCTTTCAGAGAGAACCACCGTAGGAGTGCTAGTTAGATTAGCACTTAAGTGCCTATGTTTCTTTATGGTAAGCCATGTTTGCTTTCCCCATCCTTTAAAATGAGTTACTGCCCCCTGTACTACTGATGGACAGATGGCCGCTTCTGAATGATTTATCCCATGCATGGGTCCCCTCCAGTTATTTACGGTATGATCCCAGTTATTCTCGTTAAAGGTAATATATAATTATCAGCCATGAGATGGTAATGCCAGTCTATAACCAAATGGGATAGGTTATTTTGAGAACAAAAAGAGAAATTGGCTAGGTTTAAAATGACTCGTAAGGGCAGCTAGCCCAGAACTTACCTATGACGTATTATACAACAGCACCCATGAAAACTGTTGATTAAATAAAGGCAACCATTCTTGCAGTTTTGTTTAAACTAGGGAAATGCTGAGGAAGATGTTACTGAACAAGGAAAGCAGTTGGTGCAGATCACTGTTTTTAAATGTATACACTAGCATATCACAACTCAAAAAACTGCATCACGCCTGACTAGAGGACCTATCTGAGTCTGCATGTATTAAAGAAAAGTTGTTTCTTTTCATTGAAAGACAATCCAGAACTGTGGGTATGCTTTCATGATTTCAGTGAATTCAGAATCAGGTTAGACCACTTTTGAATAATTATGTTTTGCTTTTTAGGCATCATCATCATCACCCTATTTTTTCACGTTTTACATGGAGTTGGGGTGTTACATCAGCATTGGTCAATGTTATCAAATCACTCAGAGCTGTTGTTTACACTGCTGAGTGGCTAGCCCTTATGCAATAACTGTGTAGGTAAAATAGATTTGTTCTTCTTAATATTTCTATAAAAAGTCCATGATGAAAATTGCATGGTGTATTGTAAAGGAGCTTTGGTGTAGGGTGCAGTCAGTGGTGTTTAAATACGGTTTGTGATTGTGAATTCTCAGATTGTTAGTGGCATGTATTATTTGAAGCCTGATTTTATTCTGCAGGTGCTTGCACGCAGCCAAGGTAGGAAATCCATCTGAACTACTGCTTTGAGGAAGTAAAGAGTTCTGACGCCACCACGCAGCAGTGTCAGCATACACAGACCTTCATCTGGCACATGCAGTTAAAGCAGACATTATTTATCCTTACCTGCCTTACCCAAAGTGGTACACTGGAGGTGGAGAGGCAGGAGTGTTAAATGCTACACCCCCCCCCCCCCCCCAAACAACATATACATTCTCACTCTACCAACTATTTCAGGGCTTTGTGCTTGCATATGTACTTGTACATTAAAATTGACACAAGGCAGACATGCTGATTTTCACCATCACTTTTGATGGTTATTATTGAAAGAAACATTTTTATTTTGAGTATAGCAGATGGATCAAAGGATGTTTTTGGTCTTTACCTCTTCTAGCTAATTTTCCAAAAAAACAACAGTCCAGCTTTTCATACTGGTTTTAGCTTGGTATCCTAATACTAAGGAAAGGATCCAGA
Source organism: Protopterus annectens (assembly GCF_019279795.1). Taxonomy (NCBI): domain Eukaryota; kingdom Metazoa; phylum Chordata; order Ceratodontiformes; family Protopteridae; genus Protopterus; species Protopterus annectens. The sequence goes on along the minus strand of NC_056730.1, from coordinate 534,837,648 downwards.
AGCCACCTTGCTTAGTGTAGGATTTTTTTGATCTGGAGAACAGCAGTCTAAATTGTTTACTAAAGTGATGGGGGTTGTCTGCTGTGCACATAAAAACAGAAACATATAAAGAACTGATATGTTAATTTTGATCCCCCCCCCCCGATGTTTTCATCTTTTATATCTCAACTTTGATGAACTTGGAGACACTGATCTTCTGAAATGCTAATTAAGTGGGCTGAACCTAACTTTTGTTTTAAACATAATGCTACACAGTGAGACAGCTACCCTTTACATTGTTAATGACTTAATTATACGACAAGCCAGAAGACTAGTATGGAGGGGGTGGGTCTATATCACATAATCGACCTTTCAAAATGTCGAAACACCTTTACTCGACACAAAAATGTGACTTTGTCGAACACCCAAAACACCAATTTCTTTCCAAGGGAAAGAAATCGGTCGGCCGTTCTGTCACACCTGCCCTTTCCCCGACTGTAGTGCGGTCCCGGAGTTAGAATATTTAGTTAGGGGGGTGTGGTGGGGGCACATCCCCCCTCCCAACTTAAATACATTAGTTTTTATGTTGTGTTGTCTGTTGGCCTTCCAATTTCTTTCCCTTGGAAAGAAATCGGTGTTTCGGCCGTTCGACATTTTTGTGTCTAGTAAAGGTGCTTCGACATTTTGAAATGTCGTTTATATGATACAGACCCTGGAGGGGTTGTGAAGGTAGAACATTAAATGGTGGTACCCTAGCATGGGCAAAGTTGTGTCTTTGTTCTGTTGTAAGTGGCAGTGGGTCGTAGCTAATTTTAGGTGATCAGCTACAGAAGAGAGCATGATGTATTTCTCCATTTGCACAATACTTGGTTGTTCAGCTCTGTCCTCAGGTAGGATGACTTCTCTGTAGAGTCTGTATGTCCTCCCTTTGTCTATGTGGGATTTTGTAAGTATTTCTGCCCACATCGCAGAAATGTTCTGTATGTGACATGACATTCCCCAAAATGCATATGACCGTGTGTGTGTGTGTGTGTGTGTGTGTGTGTGTGTGTGTGTGTGTGTGTGTGTGTGAGAGAGAGAGATAGAAAGAGAAAGAGACAGAGACAAGAGAGTGTTTGTTCACACACATGTGAGTGTTTGCACTTATTCCCTATCATGCACTGGCATCCCATCCAGGATTAGTTTCTCTGTCTTGTGCTGATGGAATGCAGGAATATCACCTTCATTTGGATCAAACTAATAAACAGTAAATGAATAAGTGGATGAATGGAATCATTGAATGACTCATATGAACCATGAATTTTACCACGCAACAAAAGCAGCAAGGAAGACCCACCAGTATGTGTTTATGTGGATAGCTGGTGCAGATTTACTGGACATGACATTATTACTCTAGGAGAGGCAAGAATGTTGGCTTTGTTGTAGATGGGTAGTGATAGCCTGAGTTGTTTACTTTAATAAACTAAACTTGTTAAAGTGTGAAAAATACTAATTATTGGTATGATATTCAGTCTTCATGCAGCTGCAGACATTTTTTTTGTGGGGGGTAGAACTTGCGGCCTAGATGTGAGCATGTCATGCACCAAACTTGCATAAGGAAGTAGCTTTCATGTAGCAAATGCGTGGGAGTGTGTATTTGCAAAGTAGAAGTTATAATGGTACCCCAGAGAGATTATGGTTGTGCATTACCCCTGCCTAGTGGAGATGTTGGGCTATATTATTAAAGCTGTCATAGCTGGGATGCAAGCAACCCTCATGTCTGTCTAAATGATGGTTCCTCTAGAAGGCTGACATCATCCTGGTTTTAAGGATGATACCCACAGAATGTTTAAAAAAAATAAAATGTACTCTGCTGAATACTTTGATTAAAGTGTGAAACTTTTTTTACCCTTATTATTTAATTTAGAGTTTTTGCAAAACAAATAAATGCTAGCAAACACGCGCGTACACACACACACACACACACACACACACACACACACACACACACACACACACACACACACACACACACACACACACACACACACACATTGTGTGAGGCTAGAAGGGTCTGATTCTTCTTTATTGTCGTATAATTAGCAGAACACGTCTTTATTTATTCATATCCACTCAGCTCTGTGCTCATATACTGAATATTATGCTACATTGTGCAGTGTGAGTTATATGCCTAAACTTTCCTTTTTAAAGAGTATAACAGTATTATTCCTTTAATTATTACTTGTCCTTAATATCATTTTTCTGCTTTGCATCTACTTTAATAGTTGGGAAAGTACCTGTCTTTTGTTTCTCAGTCAGTTGACATCTTCAATGTCTGTAACTGTCTTTGTATAAATACAAATTAGATTATCAAGTAAAAAAACACACCTTCCTTACTAGAGGCTTCAGTCCACCAGGAAAACTGCAAGTGTAAAACACTTGTAGTCCAAAAAATGGCAGGTAGTTCCAGTGTAAAAAACTCTTCTTTATTCAACCACAGACGTATAAGCGCTTTCACAGATAACTTCTACTTCTTCAGATACAAATGCATGCTGTCTACTGTGTAACTTATATACCTTGAACCAACTAATTAAGTCACAATCATCTTAAAGAAACACCCTTCATTAAGTAAAAACATTGTCCTTCACTGTGCAAACATGATTCTAAAAAGTATAATGCATAACATAAAAAAATGTATAAAGAATATATATATATAAAAAATGCACATATAAATATACAAACATAAAAATGTGCTCAAATGTAAACATATACTGTTAAAAATCTCTAATACTTAAAGTATGTCATAAAATTATTTAACGTTTCATTTATTCAATGGTCTTGCTTTAAGTTTTGGTCTTATGGGTATCCTGTTGTTTAACCCATGCCCAGAATCTGCTTTCAGTTTTATAATCCAATTTGCCTCAAGCTGTTCTGTCTTATTTCTAATGCCCCCCATTATGATGTTGTCATATATTTTACCTATAACTAAAAAAGTAAAATTGTGTGTGTTGTCATTCACTCTAATATGTTTAGATAATGCACTAGCATCACTTTTTTTCTGTATCTGGTACATATGCTCCTTGATAGGATCTCTAAGGGCTCTATCTGTTTTTCCCACATAGAAACAAAAACATACTGAACATCGGGCTAAATAAATAATATGTTCTGAAGCACATGTAGCTGAAATGTTAAATACATATTCTCTGCCTGTGTCAGGATGTAAAAAGTTATTACTGTTACTTATATATTAACACCTGGAACATCTCCCACATGGACAAGTCTGTCCATCTCTTTTCCTTATATTTTCATTCTTAAAATAACGAAGTCTTCTCTTTAAAGAGTGCATATTCTTATGTGGAAAACTTGGTCTAGGTGCCAGTAAGGAACTAATCTCTTTATCTGTCATCAAAATTTCCCAGTGCTTCTCAATTATATTTTTATACAGCCTCACATCAGTGGAATAAAACAGGAGAAATTTATTTTCTGTCGTCTTTTTATGTGTTGTATGTACTGACATGTTATTCCTTTTAGGAAAATATGGTCTAGCTGTGTTTTCCCTCATTTCAACCACCAGATCTCTAGTTTTATTAATTTCATCATTATGGTAAGCTCTGTCTGCAAAATGTTGACTCATCTTTTTAGCTTGTTGTTCAAAGTCCTCTGTTCTTGCATTAAGCATCGATGCTCTGAGTAACTGGCTATGTGCTACTCTCGTAAATATATGTGGAGGGTGGATACTGGTTCTGTGCACAAAATTGTCACGGTGACATTCTTTCTTATATAAATTTGTATGTATCCTCCCTTCCACATCTTTTTTAATGTTAACATCCAAAAAGTGAACTTTTAATGACATATCCACTGAAAATGTTGTTATTTGTAGAGTTATTAATGTAATCAAAAAAATCTGTAAACTGTACCTGTGTCCCCCCATAACAAAAAAAGGTCATCCACAAACCTACAGTAATACAGAATATGTTGTCTGTATCTCCCTCTTAGAATAAACTCATCTTCCCAAACGGCTAGTACAGCATTGGCGTAGCTCTGGGCACAAGAAGTGCCCATAGCTACGCCATGCCTCTGCCAATAGATAGTTTCATTGAACATAAATGATATTTTCCAAGACTGTCTTTAACAACTTAGTAATAACTTCCATGTTCCTATTGGCAGAGGCAGGTACATAGATGTTTGCTAGGCTAATGACCACAAGGGCCTTTTTAAGCCTAGCCATGCATCCCAAATCTCTGACAAGTTCTGATAAGTGTAAACTGGGGCTTGGGAGGTGAAACATTTACAAGCATTTACAATTATGTGAATTTTATTTAGCATACATATATTTGTGATACAGGCTTCCTCACGTCTTTACCATATTGTAACCAAATATAGAAAAAAAATGCTAAAAAGTGTAACACATTGGAATGTCTGACCATGCCAAAATAGTTATCACTGCAGCAGATTTCCTTTGACTCAGAAGAAACTGTAACGCCAGCTCCATTAGTGAAGAGGGTAGGCACTTGACCACCAAGCTGCATTTGAGACCGCCCTCAGCGTGAATGCATGAGATTATATACTTACACAGGGAGGGCATAGCAGCTCCTGCTGTGATGTGATTTACTCATTCCCTGGTCCAGTGAAGGGGTTAGGGCTTATAACAAATGCCTTTATTGCAGAGATTTTGGAGAGGGCACAGAGTGCCCCATGGCTGCACAGAGTAACATATGGCTGGCACCTCCCTGCTGAAGAAGCCCATCATGAGGGAACAAGCTGACTCAAGTCCACATAGGGAAAGCTGCAGGCATAGGGGCAAGCAACACATAAAAAATGTCAGAGGGCATTACGAACAAAATAGCTAGCTACTGGGTTGAGAGCATGAGTCAGGCCATGAAACTGGAATCATTTGCTACTATATTGTGGTGCCTTCTGTATCTGGAGCCCTGTAACTGAAATGAAAAGAGCAGGAAAACCTCAGAGGGCAGTGTCTTACTACTGCTGATGGACAGAGGTATAATCCCATCTGCTCCAACTCGTTAATATGTAATGAACAGGAGCTAAAGGTTTTAAATCCTGCTTCAGTGCTATCACTATCTGAATGTGCAACAGAATCAACAGTATGGGGTTTGACATCCACCACTGGTACCTGTTAAATAAACAGAGCAGTTGGCCTTAAGTTTGTATGGCAGATGTGCACTAACTTCTTGGGTAATGGCTGATACCTGTCACTCTCATATAAGCTCCACACTGCACAGTTGCAGCTCAGAGTTACAGTCACTGGCTTATGAGGTTTTCACTCACCTGAAATCAATCCCATTGCCTTTCAGTGCAGCATTAACAACAATAGTTGAAACACGACCAGAATTATTTTGCTTGTGCACGTTTGTGAGGGCGTACATATACACACACACACACACACACACACACACACACACACACACACACACACACCTCAGTGGGAGTCAACAGTGGCTGTCCAACACCAACTGCTTCTAACCAAGCTTTATTGTACACTGCTGCCAGTGAGTCAGAATTAACAAAACAAGAGCACACCTTACTGTTTAGCTTTAAAATAAGCAAATCTTTAAATGTTAAAATGGCAGCAATTAATTCTGAGCAATCACCCCTTCTGAGGATTTACACCACTTAGTTTGGTATGGAGGTAAAATGCATAAATTCCTTAACCAGTAAGTGAATCATGAGTCACAAGTATCAGAGTTGAAAAATAAAATTATTTACTTAAAATAAATAAGTTTAACATATCTTTTCCAAGTAAATATACAAACAGTAAAAGGCTAAAGGAAAATAAAACATTAAAATGCCATATAATGATAAAAAAAAGTGTACTACATTTCAAACTGTCTGCTTTTGTGTAATGATAGAACATGTCCTTACTGTTGTTGGTACTTCAGTCCAAACTGGAATTTTTCAAGTCTTTACAGGTATTATAATTGAGCTGTGTCTCCAGAGGTATCCTACAGCAGTGAGTCTTGAAGTTGCTGTACTTCTGTAACTGTTGTTTGTCTGAAGTAAAGGTCTATTCAACAAATTTTCTGACCTTGAGGTATTACTGACCCACATATGCATCTATATATTTACTGAAACTTGGTTCTGGTTTAGTGATGGGCACTACATTGAGGTAAAGAGGCAGTGCTATAATTTGCTCAGGCTCTCTGGTGGGGAGGCATATCTATATTCATCTGTACTCCCATTGGTAGCGTTGTCGCCTCACAGTTAGACGTTGCCCGTTCGATTCTCAGTTAGAGCATCTTCTGTGTGGCGACATGCGTGAACGAGCGTTCCTTCGTTGAAGGTTGTGCGTTAGGCCCGGCAAGCCAGGACGTAAAACTCTACTGCCAATCATTAGTGGACTGGAGTTCCGCTGTGGCGACCCCTAACCGGGAAAAGCCGAAAGACACAAACAAACTCCCAGTATCACACAGTAAATACAGCATGCAAATTACTTGAACTATCAGTGTTCCCTCTCATTGGCTGCCTATTCACTCCCCTATCCTGGGGTATTTCCTAATGAGTGTAAGAGCTGGCAGGGATGGCCATTATACAGGGAGCTTCAGCAGTCAGTTGTGTGCAATTTTGTTATGTCTTCTGAAAATTAGAGTCAATAGCTATTAACTTTAGGACCAAATTATGAATTCCTACTTTTGCTGATGACAAAGTAGTGTAATATTCTAGATTATATGTGTTTTTTAAAAAAACAGACACTCATTTTAGGCATCTCCAGCCTCCTGGTAGTGAGTGAGCATTTATTTAGACCAGTCCATTCCCCTGGGGAGCAGGAAAGAGATAAGTTGCATCACTGTGTGGACTATGGTGCCCTTGATGTGCATGCATGCCACTGTGCTCTAGTGATGAGGGTTGCCACAAAATGGCTTAATGCCTGTGACAGCACCACTCTGCCTGTAAGAGATTGTGACCTTGCTTGACCCAAAACATGCTGTCCTTCTCAGGATAGGCAGCCTGTCCTGCACTGTCAGATCTGCCAATTAACTGAGGCAGTAATCAGTCTTGAGTCATCTGGGCCAAAGTCGGGGCTTTATTTCAGTACACCACTGGAGTTGGCCAAGTCCAGTTAAAATATCATAACAAGCTGCAGAAACCTTTTATTGCCTTGTGCTGTCTACTTCAACCAACTAAAAATCTTCACTTTTAAACCATATACAGTTATCCTGGTGATTGCAACCACCCATTTAACAGCTGGTGAACATACAGCAGCAGCAACAGATAGATGTGGTGGTTCCTTAACTTCATTAATTCCAGTTCCTTTGACCATAACATGCCATCTCCCACTAGGGGCTCCATTCTCATTGACCTTGTTCTTATTAATGTAAAACCAGTCTGCATCACACCTAAAATCTACTACTCTAATTAAATCATACCACCAGGCCATCATATTTTCCCAAAGGACCCAGCCCAAGACACCACCCAACCCATGAGACAATCATTTACTGTCTTTTGTCTAAGACTAGTTAAACTGTAGCTACAGGAGTATGTATACTAGATATCCCCAGACCATTTCTGTACTAGACGTGAGTGCTTAGTATAACTGAAAGTACAGAGACCTGATACTTTTGTCTGTTGTTTAGAAGCCAGCCTATGACAGTTTACAAGAGCATGTTGACTCTTAAGTACCCTGTTCATCCATTTCATGGTCATAGGGCAGCCAGGGTTTATTCCATTGTTCAGTAACTGCAGGGCAAGTAAATTAATCCTGAGTAGGTTGTCAGTCTTTTGCATGACAGCTGTGTGTACGTATGTATATACATATAGCAAGAGGTTCTCCTGTTTGATTCTCGGCTGGAGTACCTTCTGTGTGGAGTCTGCATGTCCTCCCCGTGGTAGAGTGTTCTCCGAAAGACATGCGTGAAAGGGCTTGCCGTCGCTGAAGGTTGGGCATCGGGCTGGCAACTCGGCACCATAAAAATCAACTGCCAATCATTAGCGGACTGGAGTTCCACTGTGGCGACCCCTAACCAGGAAAAGCCGAAAAGATAAACTATGTTGTTGTTGTTGTTTGTCTTTTGGCTTTTCCCAGTTAGGGGTCGCCACAGCGGAACTCCGGTCCGCTAATGATTGGCAGTAGATTTTCACGAATGCTGAGGTGCCAACTCGACATTCACCTTCAACGAAGGCACGCCCATTTACGCATGTCTTTCGAACGCCCACCCAACCATGGGGAGGACATGCAGACTCCACACAGAAGGCACTCCCCGCACTCCAGCCGAGAATCGAACGGGAGAACCTCTTGCTGTGAGGCAACAACGCTACCACTGCACCACCGCGGACTATACATATATATATATATATATATATATATGTGTGTGTGTGTATGTATATGTACATATGTACATGTGCTTGTATATTTATTTAATACCGCAATCTATGGTATCTGCTTATTATGTGCATGAAAACAGCAGGGAATATCACTGTATCTATATCACTAGATGTATCTATATTTGTATCTCTGTCTATACTTTTACCTACAGATATAATGACACCCCCCTATTTTTCTCCTGCAGAGGCCACTGATAACAAAGAGTTCGGGTATAAACAGTAAATTAGTTGTTTCATACCAAAACAATTAGTAATATTTGCAGTCTTTTTCTCAGCAACTGTAATAGTATCAGTCCTTGCCTTCAAGGCAATCAGTTGCCAGAACTATATGGCTAAGTACCTCCTGTTTATTTTTTTCAGACATGAAGCAGCATATTTCATACCTGCTTGCTTCAGACACTAAAACTTCCATGTCAGCACTGTTTGTTTTTTTTTCTGTTTCACAGGTCACAAAACATTCAATTAAGTGTTCCTGTAATTCAGTGGATGTGGTCTCTTGAGCAGCTGCCACAGGCTCTGTCATGCGAAGGCATGCCTGGTTAAGCTCCAGAGCATAACTGTCTTTTAAAAAAGGATAAGTTAATGCAGCAACATTTTCTTTCACCAATCCCAAAATATAACATAAACTACCATTCAAATCTTGGAGCTTTCTTCAACAAACCTTTCAAACCAGATCAACAAAAATGTGGTAAACAATAATATAAAACAAAATGGCAAGGGAAATCCAAGAAGAAAAGGAATAGGCATTGGGTATCCTTTTAGCCCAAGAAGAGTGCATGAGTACCTAGCCATTCCTTCCCGTCCTCCCCTCACCACAAAAATGCTTTAGGTGTTATTTAAGATATTTTGTGTCTTGATTACATTTTAAATTTACATCTTTGCTTTTGGGGCTATTTACAGCTCAGAGTGTGTTTGCAAAATGCCTAGCTTCAGTTGTTGCCTCCTGCAGACAGAATTCACATTTACCCTTGCATGGACAACCGCCTCATTTTAGCAGATTATACTCAAGGTACTCGGGCAACCCTGTCCATATAATTGTTTTGTAAACTAGGTTTCTGACTAAATCTGAGAACTCTTCCCTAACCCTATCTTACAGGTTAACATTTCTGGGATTGTGTCCTGCAAACCTCTCTCATGATGGCATACCTACCTCCAGAGCAAGTTTTGTTTACCATCTACAGTTTTTAGACTTGATGCATCAGCCCAGTTCCACAGCAAGAGAGTTACATAAAATTTCAGGCTACAGTGGTGTCAGCTTTTCTCATGGTCCATTTAGCCAGACTTCACATGAGGAGGATTCATTGGTTCCTCAAATCTGTTTGGAGTCAACACCAGCATCCTCAAAGCTTCCCTGTTCCAGAGGAAAATCTATGTCAACCTCAAAGAAATGATGGCCCTGATAAAAACATTGAAAGCCTTGAATCAGCTGTGCTTTCCAGGACTGCTATTGGTAATAATATACAAGACCACAGTGATGGGATAAATAAATGGGGGGGGGGGACCAGACCTCCCCCCTGTGCAGAATATCCATGATTGCTTGGGAGTTGGTAACTCATAGTCTCTCCCTGCAGGCAGCCTACATTTCATGAAAGCAGAACACTGTTACTAAGTATGTGAGCAGATCTAGGACAGACGGCTACGAATTAATGTTACACCCAGATGTCATCTGCCCTTGGGGAACTCCCTAAGTAGTTTTGCTTGCCTAAATTCACAACAGACAATTACTGAACTTCTACCAAGGGATTCTTTGCAAACAGGTTTGGAAAACAGATGCCCGATCTTTTCCATGGAAGGGAATGTCCTTCTGTACCTTTTCCATTTTTTTCTGATTTCCAGACATTTACTAAAATAAAGAAGGATTATCCAGAAAGACTGTTGGTAACTCCCTTTTGGCCCAGACAACACTGGTTCTCCCTTTTCATGCATCTGCCAGGGGCAGTTATAGAAACTTTCCAGTGGACCTACTGTTAGAGTACAAGGGTTCTCTCATTCACTCTAGTCTGAGTCTACACCTGACTGTTTGGATGACAGTTTTTTGTTTCCATTTAGGCAACTTTTTATAGTGAATGTGCAACAGGTATTAAAGGATAGAAAACCCATAGCTAGAAAATTAGATTTACTAGTTGTTGGTTTAGCAGAAACCAGGAACCCAACCAAGGCAGGGGCTCTGGTGGTACTCTACTACTAATGTGAATTGCTGAAATTTGGTCAGTCTAATTTGGTCAGTCTTACTCTTCCATCAGGATACATATATTGGCCATTTCTGCTTGTTTGCCATTAGTCTCCCTTCTTCTTTGTTCTAAGTCATGCAGTTCTTAAGAACATGTGTCTCCTTCTAGGGATCTTAGTTTTGTATTGGCAAAGCTAACATTCCTTCCATTTGAACCTATAAGTACTTCTTCCCCTAAAGTTTTTTACTTGGAAGACAGCTTTACTTTTTACCTCAACTAAATTAGTGTCAAAGTTGCTAGCCCTCATATTTGTTGATCCCCTTTTTGGTCTTTCAAAGTAGTAGAGTGACTCTTACAGCTAATCCTTCATTCATGCTGAAAGCTCTTTCCTGAACGAACTTTAAATCAATATTTTCACCTACCTATTTCCTTTCCCCAACATAAGAAAAGAGGAGAAAGAATCCAGCATTCTCAGGATGTCCACAGACAACTCTGAACTACCAGGATACGAAAAAGATTTCACACTGTCAGACAGGCTTTTTATTTGTTATGAAGATATGAAAAGAAGGGCCGATCAGTTTCTAAGGTACCATATCTAAATGGTTGTCTCAACCTACTTAGTTCAGTTCTTACCATGGAAAAAGCACCCCCTTCTCAAATGTTAAGGCACACTCCACAAGAACTGTAACTACTTCTGGGAGTTTTTGGAAATGGGTGGACTTGAAAACTGGCATCTTGGTCCACTGTGTATACTTTCACTGAAACAGAGCAATACTAACTTGTTTTCAGAAGTCAGAATAGTATTTGCTAGATCTGTTCTCCAGGTATTCTGAACTCTTGTCCTGCTTCTACCACACGTTCTTTCTAAGTTTTCGCAAACATCTCGTATAGCTTTGGACTACTGCAACAGTGTTCTAATGATGAACATAGTACAGTTGTTTAAGTAAACTTACCATAACAGTAGATGCTGAAGCCGCAGTGGTGCAGCGGTAGCGTTGTTGCCTCACAGCAAGAGGTTCTCCCGTTCGATTCTCGGCTGGAGCACCTTCTGTGTGGAGTCTGCATGTCCTCCCCGCGGTCGAGTGGCTTTCGAAAGACATGCATGAATGGGCATGCCTTTGTTGAAGGTTGGGCGTTAGGCTGGCAGCTCAGCACCGTAAAAATCTACTGCCAATTATTAGCGGACCGGAGTTCCGCTGTGGTGACCCCTAACCGGGAAAAGCCAAAAGAAGAAGAAGAAGAACAACCATAACCATTGATGCTCAAATAGATTACTGTTGCAATACTAACACTCTCCCTCCATTACCCTGTTTGTCTGTTTGATATTACCCTCGACGAGTGCGTAGTCCCAGATATCCCAGTCCCATAATTTCTGCCGTGACTTAAGCTGACATTTTTTTTTTCACTTATTGGAATGCATCGCAATTTCTAGCTGCAGCTTCTCTTTTTAGAGGCAAGAGAGCTCTGAATTTTGTCACCGGTACATCCTTTTTACAATGGCATGCTCTTGTGTTTTAATGGATGTACTGTGCGTGAAGACAGTACCCGAAAGCTTTAGTATACTGTCCGAATATCTGATATCCTTAGTACAATACATCACATATAGCTTTATGCTACTCCCAACAGTGCTTTATTTGAACATATACTGCTGTGGTAAGTTTACTTAACTAAACGTTTTTGTAAAAAGCTACCTGGCGGTGTAAACCTTGGTTCTAGATGATTGCCACTGTTGAAGTGACATCTTGACCCCATGTGCAAAAATGGGAAAAAGGGGTTATGGAAGGATGGGCCTACATTTACAGAGCCCATATCTGTTTTAACAAGACTGTGATGCATGGGTTATTTCGCAGTCATCTTGTAAATGCTGTATGCAAAACTGCTGGAAGTGTTCATGCCTGCTAATATCCACATATTCTTAAAGTATAATGGGTTAGCTGTTAGCTGGAATGTGCCATCTGACATTTTCCAACACGTTCTTCCTGTAGTAGTGTGGTTGCTTTTCCAAAATGGCTTTCCTCTCATTGTAGGTGATACTGTACAGCCAGTCCTATTTTAAATCCTTTTTTAGAACCCCCAAATGTTGTAACCGGTTTCCTAATGCAGTGGAATGTGCAGCATGACATTCTTCTCAAGCTTGCATTCCTCCTGTGTTGATGATGGTACTTGTAACTTGACTGTTCCTTGCTGAAAGTGATTCAGCTCAGCTAGTGTGTTGTACTTTACTACAAAATACTGATCTACTACAAAATACTGCCTCAAATCTTGCTTGCTGATTTATTATTTCTTAATGGCTTAACTGAAGATTTGTCTCTGAAGTACTGATGTTCATCGTGCATACAGCTGCAGTAATCACAGATGGGTTTTCAGCCGTCAGGCGGTCCCTCGGTCGGACGAATTCCAAAGTCTTGGTCCGGCGTCGGTTGTCGTCGCTTACTCTTCTGACGTCAGTAAGGCCAGAGTATATAAGACACAGCCGACGCCATGTTCTTCAGTCTTTTTGCCGCGGTGCCCGGCAGAAGCAGTTCGCAAGTGCCGGTCGGCCAGCTCCTGAATTACGAAAAAATTGGAAGCGAAGTCTTCTTTAAAGCTAAGTACCCCGTTGGGGAAACTTTTCTTGCCTCAGACCGATGTCAGAAAAAGTTAATAATTGTATTTCTTGTGGGAAGCAAATACTGCATAAGGATTTCCATTCCCGTTGCATACCTTGTTTGGGCCCAGACCACGTCGTCTCGGGCTGTCGCTTTTGCGCTACCTTCAATAAACGCACTATCAAGCGTCAGGCGGAGTTCGCCCAACACTACTTTGGTAAAGCTTTTGATTATAAGATGTCGTCGGACACTCCGACTACCGTTTTGTCCAAAAAACGCAAGGAAAAGGACCGACACGCGAGACCCGCGATCCCCGCTGACACCACGCCAAAACAGGCTACACGTGGTCCGGTTCTCAGCGAGACGCCTTTGCAGTCCCTGACTACCGACGACACTCCTTTGGCGGTGTTCTCTGTACCCGAGACCGCTGGGTCCTCGGTCCTTTCCCAGACTACAACCGAAGCCCCTGCTAATGTCGAGCCTACTAATGTGGACAGGTCCACCTCCACCCATGGTGTATTTAGGCCCTCATCTTCTTTTTCAATAAAGGCTTTTACTAAATCCAAAGCAGCCAGGCATCCCACGAGGCCTGTTGCACAGGGCCCATCTCCTGGACTCATGCCTAAGAAACAGATGCTTAAAATGGCTGAGGATTTAATTACTCTTATCAGAGGTTCTCAGCCCCCTCCTGACAAGAGACCCAGAGTGGAGGAAGAATCTCCCTCTTCTGATCAGGGATCCATTTTATCAGAACATTCTGATGCAGAGGAACACTCTTACTCCCCTTTTGAGGATTTGGATGCAGAACAGTCCATTCCTTCTGTATCCCCTCCTGAGGATTTTTCCTTTGGGGAAACCTTGCACACTTTGAGGGAACACTTCCATTGGGAAGGCCAAGACTTTTCAGATTCCAAGAAAAGACTTGGGGAATTTCTTTGGTTACCTCAGCACAGACCTCTGGCTATACCCCCTGTTTTGGATGTACTGGATGATGTCTATTCGGAGGCTTGCCTTAACCCTAATTCTCTGCCTCCTGCACCAGTAAAACCTGATAGGTATTACAGAGTACCCAGCTCTCACCAATTTCTCTTCAAAAGCCATAATGCTGACCCTGAAACCATTTCACAAGGCCCCAAGGGATTAAAGGCCTCCACTGCCAAGAATCCACTCCCTGCAGAAAGGGAATCCAGATCTCTAGAAAGGTGGGGTAAAAAGGTATATACCTCGGCCACCCTAGCCATGAGGGCCTTAAACTGTCAGTTTCATATGATTAAATATCAACAGTACCTGTTATCACAATTAAGGAACAAAATGTCTCAACCTGAACAACCAGATTTAAAAGAGTTACAGGATATGATGCATAGTGCAGAGCAAGTGGGTAAACACACCTTACAATGTGGTTATGATGCCCTAGAGGCTTCCAGTAGAGCGGCTGCTACAGGATCAGTCATTCGCAGACATGCCTGGCTTAGGGAACAAAATTTACCTGATCATGTGAAAGCTAAACTTCTTGATGCTCCTTTACAAAAGGATGTATTATTTGGTACTAATGCTGAGGACATACTACGGAAAATGGAAGAAAAGCCAAATCTATGCAAACTGTCAAGGCTTTCTTACAGGTCCAACCACCACGTTTTAGCAGAAATTGGCCTTCAAAAAACTGGTCCTTTCCAGCCACTGACAAGCCCCAAAGAGGCAGATACAGACGCACAAGGGGCAGAGGGCAATCACAAGGATCATATAGAGGCAGACAATGGCAATCTCCAGCACCAAGAGGTGGTGAAGACAGTGCACAACAATACAGGAAGCAAACCCAATGACTCCCTCATTTCCATGCCAAGCAAGTCTCAGCTGACAGCACCTTTGGGAGGGAAACTAGCATTATTTGCAAGCAATTGGCATATTGTCACAACAGACAAATGGATACTGGACATTATAAACAGAGGCTACAAATTTCAATTTCACACTCTTCCAAAAATGAGAGGCATGCCAAACCTGCCACAAAATCAAAGGGCAGAGGCACAACTGCAAATTTCAAAGCTCCTAAACATGAGAGCTATACAAAAGGTACCTACACTCCAACAAGGTCAAGGTTTTTATTCAAGACTTGTTCTGGTACCAAGAAAAGGAAACGACTGGAGACCCATTTTGGACTTATCCATCCTAAACACATTCCTACTCGTGCCAAAATTCAAGATGCTCACTTTACAGCAACTTCTTCCCATGCTGGGCAAGGAGTTTTGGCTGGTAACATTGGACCTCAAGGAGGCATACCTGCATGTCCCAATCAGACAAAGCTGCAGAAGATACCTCAGATTTCTTGCAGGTTCAATCCACTATCAATTCTCTGCATTGCCCTTTGGCTTATCTACTGCGCCCAGAGTATTCACAAAGTGCCTGGCATCAGTGATTGCCTACTGCAGACTTCAAGGGATACAAATTTACCCTTATCTGGACGACTGCCTGATCCAAGCGGACAGCAAACGCATACTACTGGAACATCTGGCTTATGTGACACGGTTACTGCTTTCTCTGGGATATACCATCAACAAAGAGAAATCAAGACTAACACCATCTCAGAAAATAACCTTCCTGGGTGCCAACTTGGACACAAACACCCAGATGGCTATCTTACGCCAGAAAAATAAGGGCAACTATCTCAGTACTTCAAAACACTAGCAAAAAGTACCAGGCTTACTGCAAGGAAAATCCTGCAGGCTCTGGGATTCATGGCATCTTGCATTCTTCTAATCCCATGTGCAAAGCTGCATATGAGGAAACTTCAATGGTACCTAAAAAATCTATGGTCTCAACACAGTCACAGTTTGGAAGCAATTATACCAATAATTCCATGTTTGCAAAAGGAATTTCTATGGTGGGCCCAAGCATGTCAAGTAAACACAGGCCTTCCATTCTGCAAGCCTCAAGCAAAACAAGTCATAACCACAGACGCCTCAGATTACGCCTGGGGGGCGCACATGAAGGACAGGTGCATTCAGGGAAGATGGTCCCAAAAGGAAAAGCACCTTCACATCAATCAAAAAGAAATGCTAGCAGTGATAAATGCAATTACAGCTTTCAAGGACTTCCTGCATCCAGGACAATTACTGATAAGAACAGACAACACCACAGTAATGTGGTACATAAACAAACAAGGAGGAACACATTCATACCCCTTGTGCAGACTAGTCATGACTCTTTGGAACTTGGCTCTGGAAAGACAAATCGAACTTCAAGCACAGTACTTGCCAGGACTGGAAAACACACTGGCAGACACTCTAAGCAGAAATTTGACAGATCCACACGAATGGAAGTTACATCCTCAGGTGTTTACAGAGATAATCCAAGCGTGGGGGAGGCCAGACATAGATCTTTTTGCCTCCCACGGGAACCATCAACTGAAAAAGTTTTGTTCAAGGACCTTTCATCCAAAGGCCTGGAAAGTGGACGCCCTTTCATTCAGTTGGACAGCATGGACAGTTTATGCATTCCCACTTCTGCCCAAGGTGCTTTTGAAAGCAAGAACAGACAAACCGAGGATGATACTGATTGCTCCAGATTGGCCAAGGCAACACTGGTATCCACTCCTGAGGAGCCTAACACATACTCCTCCCTGGTCCCTGCCTCTAATGCCTCTCCTACTGACTCAGAACAGCTACAAAACTCTTCACAGTCAGCTGAAAACACTCAACCTCGCTGCATGGAAAATTCCTTGACACCACAACAGTCCCTACTCTCCAAGGAGGTGCAGGATGTCATTTTGGAGGCCAGAAGACCATCTACTAGAAAAGCTTACTCTGCAAAATGGAAGCGGTTTTGCGGTTGGAATGAGAAAAGAGGCCAGGACCCTAGAAAATTGAACTTGCCTCAGGTTTTACAGTACCTAGCTGAACTGCTGAACAGTGGACTTTCATTTTCTTCCATAAAATACATGCCTCAGCCATTTCTGCAGAATTCAACACGGATCCTCCTTTATTCTCTCACCCACTCTTACGACAGTTCCTCAGAGGGGCTAAGAATATAAGACCTCCAAGGAAGCAACCAATACCAGCCTGGGACCTTAATTACATACTAGAAAAATTAACATTGCCTCCCTTTGAACCTGCTGCCTCAACAGATCTGCAACATTTGTCCTGGAAAACAGCTTTCCTTCTGGCCATCACTTCAGCTCGTAGGGTTTCTGAACTACAGGCCCTCATGGCGGTGCAGCCCTTCCTCATCTTCCATCAGGACAGGGTTTCCCTTCGTACCAACCCATCTTTTATGCCAAAAGTGGTATCCAGGGTAGCCTTAAATCAAGCCATACACCTACCTACCTTTTATCCTAACCCTCAAAACAAAGGGGAGAAGCTGCTTCACACTTTAGACATCCATAGGCAGCTACGTTATTATTTGGACAGAACAAAGTCCTTCAGGAAATCAGAACAACTTTTTGTGTCCTATGCCGTAGGGGCTCAAGGGAAACCAGTTACCAAACAGACCATTTCCAAGTGGATTGGCCACTGCATACGGTTTTGTTATTCCTATCATGGGAAATCTGTCCCTACTGGTATCAGATCTCACTCCACCAGGGCCACAGCCACCTCTATAGCCTTCCTCAGAGGCGTTCCTACTTAGGATATTTTGGAGGCAGCCACTTGGAGTTCTGTACATACCTTCACAAAACACTACCACCTACCCTTATACTCCAGAACAAGAGCAGGCTTTCTGGCTCAACCCAGTTCCTCATAATACCTACCACCCAATGCATAGCTTTGGGACTCTACCCATCTGTGATTACTGCAGCTGTATGCACGATGAACATAGTACAGTTTTGTACCTACCATAAATGTAGATGTTCGAGTGCTAATACAGCTGCAGTACAGGTTTCCCTCCCTCCTTCCCCACTTGGTAAAGGCATGGGGCCTAACAACCTCTTCATACCACCTGACTGGGTTATCCTGCTATGTTTTATTTGCTTGCTTACACTGATTTTGCATTACATTGCATTGCCTGCATATGTAGATAAGCCTTATTTATGTATTGCCTTCCTTTTGGGGGCACCTGACATCTGGGGCAAGAAAGACTGAAGAACATGGCGTCGGCTGTGTCTTATATACTCTGGCCTTACTGACGTCAGAAGAGTAAGCGACGACAACCGACGCCGGACCAAGACTTTGGAATTCGGCCGACCGAGGGACCGCCTGACGGCTGAAAACCCATCTGTGATTACTGCAGCTGTATTAGCACTCGAACATCTACATTTATGGTAGGTACAAAACTGTACTTTCTCACCTCACCTTTTAGACTTTGAGATTATGCAGAAAAAAGTCTCATTCTTTTATGTTCTTTTTTCAATGAGTGCTGATTACACTATGTCTCGTTTTACTAACTGTTAGACTTTGTGTCAGAAAAGGCTCCTAGAAAGAATAGTTCACTTGCTTGGATAACAAAGGACAACACTTTTTCTAGTTGTGGGTGAGAGGTGGGACAGGGTATCGTGTAAACTAAATGTTCATCAGTTCATGACCCTTTAGTAAGTTGAGCCCTATGTGGTGCTGCAGACCGGACCTTGTAAGTCAGCTTTTTGTCCCATAATGGAATAATACCTGTTTATTAAAATAAGTAGAAATGCAGTTACATAAAGAACACTTGCATAAACAAAAGAGCATCATACAGTCAGTTGTTAACATGTATGCTGAGTAAACATGTCGGGTACTGGTATTCTTAGAATAGGTTTTAAGTTTGATAAATGTTAAACCAGAGCTTGATTCACTAAAGCCCTAGAGAATCAAATGTTGGGCACTTAAAAAAATCTGCTCTGTCCTGCAACGAATACAGCTAATCTCTAAGCAAGTAGATACCATTGCTCTGAGTTTCTCTTGTGCTGAAAGCAAGCCCTCTGGTCTTCTGTGATGACAAACAGTTAAATAGAAAATTGGTTTATCATATTTTATACTTACTACGGTGTTTGCAGTGTTAGAATTGTTATAGTTCTTTCCTTTTTCTAACTTCAAGCCCTGTGGTTTTTCTGCCATTTTATCTTCCCTCTGGTGTCTCACTTCATTAACAGTTTGCAGTGGCTCTAGAAATAATAATGCATAATCTTTTATAGAAATATTGTAATTGTTGCTATAGAAAGTTTTCTAGTTAAGATGTGATTAATAAACTAGTTTATGGATTTTTCTTAGGAATATTATAATTGTTGCTGCAAGCTGGTAGTATAAAAATACTTAGTCAAAATTGTTTATTGTGGATCAGACAAGTATAGTCATAGAGAAACGGTATAATTTCAAGAAGTGCACAAAATGGTCCCACAAGATTCTTCTGCAAGACCCCCATGACTTGTGTGTGTTATGTTTAGGAAGGTCTCATTTGTCTAAACTGTAAAATTTGTGCTTGTTCTGTAGCCAGGGCTTTGGTGGACAGTAGAAATAAACTGGTAGTAAACGGTCTTCTTCCGCTTGATCCTGACGCAACCAAGTCCAAAGATATAGATCCTAAGAAGCATCCCAATGATTTGTTGGCTGCAACCTCTGCACCTACGGTTCTAAAACTGGAGGAAACAATAGCTTGGACATCCACTTAATCGCCATCTCCGGATCAGGAGCATGCAGATCTGATCTGCATTCAGGACTCTCCTCCCAAGATTTCCAATAAGCTGGCGCATCCTGTTTCTAGGCCATCTTCTCTTTCAGTCTGTTCCTTCAGGTCATTTTAGGAGTATTTCAGAACTGGATCTCGATTGTTTGATGTAGAAGTTTCTAAGAACTTGGATCAAGGTGGTGGTCATTCCATCACCCTTAGCTTTAAGGGCAATTGGATCTGGCCCTTACCCACCCAGCTTTGCTACCTCACCAGTTCGCTTCTCAGCACTGGTCTCTTCAGAGCTATTGTTCTCTCTGGAACCTGGTTTAACAGAAACAGGCCCAGAGGACAAGGAGGTCCACATAATCAGGGAGTTATCTTGGGCTGTTCTCTGACAGGATACCTCAGAAACCCTGAAGGTCTGCTGACTGTTTCACTGTAGAAGCAGTTGGGAGATGTCTTTCCCTCTTCCCAGACTCATGGTTCACCATCACTCAAGACAAATGGGTAAGAAAGATAACATCCAGAGGCTATTGTATTCCATTTTGGAAGACCCCCCCCCCCGTCACCATTATTAGACATCCCACCCAACCAGCTAAAGGCCGCTTTAAATGAGATTTCCTCTCTGCTGGCAAAAAGAACCTGTCCTTGGGGTCCCCCCATATCAGTTAGGGTCAAGATTTATTCAAAATTATTGTTGGTTCCATTGAAGTCCAAAAATCTCTGGCCTCTTCTAAACATGTTTGTCAAAAAGACTCTATTCAGGATAGTTACAGGGCAGTCAGTCTTACCCTGCCTTAGACAGAACAAGTGGATGAGCTCTATGGATTGCCAGAACACTTGCCTTTACACAAAAATAGCAAAGGAGTCCAGGAAATTGTTGTGCTTCCTAATAAGGACCTGTCCTTATCAATTCAGATGTATACCAGTTGGCCTCACCACACCTCCAAAGTGTTCACCAAATTAATGACTATCATAGCAGCTCATCTGGGACTTCAGGGACACAAGATTTTCCCTTATTTGGATGACTGGCTCCTGACTTCCCCCCTGATTGAGTCCATTCTGTAAGCCAGAGATTATCTTCTCTGTCTGTGCCAAGTCCATAGGCATTCCCTAGTCAAACCTGCCTCCTTCTCAGAGGCTGTTGCTCCTGGATTGTCATCTAGGTGCCTTTCTCTCAATTATTTCTCTTCTTCAGGACAGAATTCAGACCCCCCAATCTGTGATTAGTCTTTTATTAAGCAGCCCCCATCCAACAGCAGCTTTAATCCCAAGTGTCCTAGAGCTGATGGCTTTTTCAAACTTGCTGGTGGAATATTCCTGTTTTCACATGAATGTTTTTCAATAGTTACGTAAGAGCTTGTGGTCTTACTTCATCCTGTATCCAAGACAGTTATTACCAGCTCATACAAAAAACAAAAGTGGTGGCTACATTTCCCTTTAACTCACACAGGCTGTTTTAAACCCTGTCTACAGTTGCACTGTGACCATGGATGCATTGTCCCGTGGGTGGGGAGGATATTTTGAGGGAGGACGGTCCAAGGTTTGTGGACAGACAACGAGGCCAACCTTCACATAAATATCTTTAAGTTGAAGGCAGTCCTCTAAGTTTTGAAAGAACTTCAAGACTTCCTCCCTCAGGGTGTGATATCCATCCAAACAGACAATATGACAGTACCTTGGTACAAAAACAAGCAAGGGAGAAACCGATCCTATCCGTTATGTCAGAAAGTTATGAGGGCTGTGGGAGGGGGTGATGGCATCGCACTGCATTCTGATTGCAATGCACATTTATGGGGATTTCCAGTTGTTTGGTGGACAAGCTTTGCAGAAATCTTCTGATGCCTTATGAGTGGTCCCTAAATCCGCTGACAGTCAACCACACTTTTAGTTGCTGGGGCACACTCAAGCTGTAATCTCTTTGCGACTCACTCACAGCACCAAATGCAGTACTTATTTTGCTTCAGTCCCCCTCTGGGATATTCACCAAGGGATACTCTGTCTCTACAGTGCCCCCCCCCCCCCCCGGACTCCTTTATCAATATTCTCTTTTTCCTCATGTCCAAGTTTTTGCAGAAGACCAGCAGGTACAAGGCAACAGTCATCCTCCTAGCCCTTTTGTAGGTACAGGCAGATTTGGTTTCCCCTTCAAATGCCTCATTTAAAGAAGCCCCCCTTGCTACTGGATCCAGTTTTGGATCTAATCTCCCATCACTTCAGGGAGCCTCACCCGGACCATCACAGCCTCACATTAGCTGCTTGGTTTCTCCAGTTCCATTAAAGGCAAAAGATGACTCACTCCCTAAGGAGGTGATCAGAATACTATCAACTCCTCAAAAAACCTCAAGAAGATTCACCTCAGCAAGTGGAGGAGATTCATTTCTTGGGCCTCCCCTTAGAATATTGACCCCTTTTCTGCATCTGTAGCAGACATTCTACAATTTCTGGATTCTCTCTCTTTTGCATGTTCAAGTTTTTCTACCATAAAGCTACAGTTGGTGACTATTTTGTTCTTTCTTGTTGGTGTTTAAGAACTCACTTTAGTTTCTCACATTATGTAAGGTTTTTCCCAAAGGCACCTTTCTGCTGAGGCTATTTCTTCATGGGGACCAACATTTTGTTTTAGAAGCTCTTACTAAGCGGTCTTTTGAACCATGTTTCTCCGCTGACCTTAAGTTCTTTTCTTGGAAAAATCATATTTCTGGTGGCCATTATTTCTGTTTGGAGCTTCATGCTGTGTCCTCATCTCCTCCCCACTTAGTTTTCCATAAAGACAAAGGTTCCTTAAGAACAAACCTTTAATTTATTCCCAAGGTAGCTTCAGAATCAAACATTTACCAATGTACTTACTGGTTTTCTTCCCTCACTACGAGTGCAAAGGAGAATGTATTATTCTCCATACCTTGGATGTGCGTAGACAGGTACACTTTTAGTTCCACAGAACAGAATCTTTCAGAAATGATCAGCAGCTTTTCATTTCCTTTGCTCACAGCAAGTTGAGACAAAAGGTAGCCAAGGCTGTCCGACTGCATTTTGTTTGTCTACAATCAAAGCAACAGTCCTCTCTTCCAAACCACAAACCAGACTTGCATTCCACAAGAGTTATGGCAACTTCTATAGCCTTCTTCAGAGATTGAATGAACAGGATCCAAAAGTTTTGTATTTATTGTAACAATAGAATCCTTCATTCCAGTCTATCCAATACGACAGCCCACCATCTTTCCATTTTATGTGACCTAAAGGATTCAAAAACAGCTTATTGATCCTTATTTCTCAGGTAGTGTTGTCTAGTTTCTTAGGCGTCAAACAAGTTTTGAGGTAATCAGAGGAGCCGGGCAGTATGGGAAATTATTAAAGCGGCTTGAGACTGCTGCACTGTAACTGCTAGGTCAGATTCGACATGCATCTTTGACCCTTATGTCACATAGTATGGAATAGAACGAAAGGATCTGTTGTGGGAAGCACGTAACTTTCATTTTCTTTCATGTTATAAGTTTTATTTGTAAGTTTTACTAATGTTTTACTCTTTCATGCTCACTTTTCCATCTTTTGCATCTTATTTCTTTCATCATCTTATTGACCTCCCAGAAACTAGCCCACTACTTTCACTGCCTTTTGTTCTGTTCTATCTTGACTATTCAGATTAAACCCATAACTCACTTTTGCAGCAAACATATTTTGCGAAGTCATCACACATCTAACTCGCACTGTTAACCAGCTCCTGTCTTTCAGCTTTACAAGCACCTACATATTTCACTTTTGACACAGGAGTGATCCGTGGAGGCTGATCTCTGCAGGCAGTACATGAAGTACTCCAGTAGAGGGCTTTCAACCCTGTAGTTTCCATCTTGCTTTAAGGAACTTTCTTCTTCCTTCAGTTAACCACCAGGGTTCTGCTCATTTAGAAGGGCATGTGACTGGGACCTAGCCTCTAGTGGCCCACTTTTCTGTAACAAATTTGATATAATTTCAGACCTGCTCCTTGATATACACCTTGCATTTATAATAGAGACCTAGCTTGTGGATAATTTGGGGCCCATGTCTGACCGTTGCTATATCGCTGTTCATTCAGTGCCCTAGATGGTGTAGATTTATGATGTGAGGGTTGCTTATGCTACAGCTCCAGACTACTGCTAACTAAGGCTGATGCAAGGGAAACCAACTTTTATTTTTGAAAACGCTGTTCCTGCAGGAGCAAGCAGTGAACTTCTTCTCGCATACTGTCTACCCGAATGTAGAGATGGCATCTGCAAGAGAAAAAGAGTATCGCTGGAACTAAGTTAATCCTGAAGCGTTACAGTGTACCTTCACTTGGGGACTCTGTTTACTTATTTATTTGCATTTTTATTTTTTAAATCTCACCACGGCAGCACTATTATAGACTGTGTTTTATATATCATAGAGAAAGGAAGGTAAAAAAAGAAAAGGAAGACTGGGTGCATTGGTCTGAGGATAAAAAAGTGCCATTCCTAACATAGGAGCTGGCATAAGAACTGGGAGAAAAAGGCAGAGTAGTTTTATACTGGCAAAACCGAGGCTTATAATGTAGGATTTATGAATTAAATGAACAGTCATCTGCTCCCATTGGCAGGAGGTCAGCTGCATCACTGTGTAGACAGAAGACCTCAGCTGCATCACTGTGTGGACAGAAGACCAAGTGATGCTGAGGTAGCATGCTTCAGTGCTCTTGTCTGCCCACTGAGAGATGATGTTGCATCTCTTTAGGGAATTAACTTTTGTGTCCATTTCTTCTGCAAGTAATGGTGATGTAGTTGTTTTGCTATATGGTGCTAAGCGGTACATTACCATTACTAGGATGCTGGGTGTGAAACTGTATGTTTTTGCTCCTTCCTTCCACAGCTGTAATCCCCTTAATTCCTGACCATGCTCCATGGTGTAGTCCACTGTTTATTTATTTATTGTTTTGAATTTTGGAATATGTTTAGGATCACCATTTGCTTACAAAATGTATACTTATTAACTAATAATATGGAAACCTTATAAGAAAACAAACATGAGTAAACTGGAAAGAGTATAGCAGAAATATACCATGGGCATCCATGAATGTGAAAATTTAAGATCTGAAGTAGTTGACTTCATTAATTCTGCACATATGGGTATAAGGATCCAATTCGGATCCGAGCCGGCAAACTTTTCAAGAATCAGGTCCGAGCTCCAAGCCCCTCCCTTAACTATATTACATCACTTCCTCCTATCTATCCCCAGATCTCGTTTGCCGCTCTAAGAGTAAGCATCGTGGTCTCTGAGCTCTAAGCAGGGTGGTAAGGTTTTTGGTCTTTTTGTGTTAGTTGAGTGTGAATACCTTTCCCTTTTTTTCCTCCCTTCGCGTTCAATCGTCGTGTTTGTTGTAAAAAAAAAAAAAAAAAAAAAAAAGTTAGTTATAAGTGTTTTGTGTTTGTGATACTGGTTTCCCGCCTAGGCCCAAATCCCTGTTAGAGTGTGTGTGTGAGTGGGCCGTTAGGGCTTTTACTGTATCTACTATGGCTGAACAGCCTAAGGTTCTTTTTAAGAAGTGCACAGAGTGTGGTCACAAGCTCTCACCAGCCAATGGCCACACTCTGTGTGTTCTATGTTTAGGGGTCACTCATCTGTCTGCATCTTGCGACATTTGTTCAGGCTTTAACCCTAGGGCTTTGAAAGGATCGCCGGGCTAAGCTTGTGGCTAAGGGTCTGTTACCTGCTTCTGCCCTAGAGTCTGCCTCGGTTTCCACCCCAGCCAGTGACACTGTACAGGCAGGGACTCAAACTCCTGCCAGGCCTGCCTTATCGGTGTAGTCCCAGACAGATAGGGACAGAAGGGATAAGGAGAGGCGCCACAAGGAGAGGGACAGGTCAAGAAAAACATCACCGGACAGGGAGTCTTTCTCCAGCCCCTCTTCAAAGGCACCCAGTTCTCGTTCTCCTCGGGTCCGCTCTCGCCGGAGCCAAGGCACTCCCCTCAGATCCGTCCCAGACCTGAATCGGTTGCTTTTTCCAGGTCGACTCGGAGTGTCTCCGACCTGGATATGGACAGGCTGATGAGGAGGTTCATCCAGAACCAGATTCAAATGGGGGGGGGGGTCTTGCCAGGGACCTCTCACATTGGGAGTGGGTCCTCCTTTTTCAACTATGTTGTTCCACCCTATTGCTTCTTCCCCAATCTGACCTGACGCTTCGGGGTTCTCAGGTCCGACACCTTTCGAGCTGCTGGGTCGGCACCGATGGTTCTCGTTTCCTCGACGCCAGCTGTCACCTTGAGTTCCTCTGATCCGATCTCGGAACCAGGAGACTCTCGGAGCCGTGGTCGGAGTGCCCGACCCGAGGGTCGGGATCTTGCTCTTTCGGATCCCATCCTCAGTGCCTGGACTACCCCTCCATCGGCTCCGATCCCAGCTTCGGTACCGGGGAGAGCCTCTTCCTTACGTTCTACAGAGGTGTACTCTCCCTTGGCGTTCAGGGCAGTGGAAAGGGTTCTCTCCCAGGGGTTGAGGCCACAGCTCACCTACTCGGATCCTACCCAGACCCTTCTGATTTTGGATTCTGCTCCCATTACCTTGTCTCAGGGACAGCCCATGCCAAAGCAACCCCAGTTTGTTCCCCTCGGGGAACCCCCGGAGGTTTATGAATCCTCTCCAGAGAGTCCCACTGGAGAGGAACCTCGTAAGCGCAAGTGTAAGAGGAGGCACTTGGACTCCCCTGAGTCCATTACCACTGATACGGACTTGGAGGAAGGAGAGGGTTCCCCCAGATCACCTTCTGAGGACGTCTCATTCGGAGACATTATGGAGATCATCCGCCAAAGAGGAGGTTGGTCAGCCCCCAAACCCTCTGCAGATGAGTCCGTATTCCTGGAGGCCTTTGGCACGGGCCCATCTACTTCCTGGGTCTCCCCTCCAGTGGACCCTTTGGTGGACCTCATCACCACTAGGGCATGGAAGGATCCTGACACCGTAGACCCTATACCCAAAAGGCCAGACAAAATTCTTTCCCCGCCGTCAGACAGCCAGGCATGGTCCAAAGGAGCCCCGGTAGACGCTTTGGTGGTTGCAGCTGCCACAAAGAAGGAATTGGCACAGGAGAGTTCCTTGGTTCATCCACCAGACAAAGAGTCCAGGTCGATGGATCGTTTCAGGAAGCGCATGTACTCGTCAATGACATTTTCTATTCATGCGCTGAATTACTTGGCACATGCCATCCGACTGCAGCAAGACCTTATATCGGAACTAACTGCATCGCTCCCGGAGTCTATGTCGCAACAGGACAAGCAGTCTTTCACTGCAAAGATGACTACACTGACATCAGTGACAAATACTTCTATGCATCTCCTCTCTCATGCTATGGAGGGAGCCGCTAGAGCTGCTGGTACAGGCGTCACGCCTGGATCAGGCTGTGTCAATTTGCGGACCCCTTTAAGGCGTCTTTCATCAACACCCCTTTTGATGGATCATCCCTCTTTGGGAAGACTGTACATGACACACTAACCCAGAGTGAGAAGGACGGAAAGACTTTGTCAGCCGTCGGAATCCGCTTCTCTAACCCCCAGAGGTCCTATTCCAGGAACCAAAAGGGGCAAAAGAAGATGTGGTTCCAGAAATCACAGTCCTTTCGTGACACTCAGAAATACTCGTCCCCCAGAGGCAGAGGGGGACAAGACAAACACCGTCCCAGAGGCAGAGGGGGTCTCAGAAACTTCGGGTCTAGGGAACCTTTTTCCGACAGACCCGCACAGCAACCCTGAGAGGATGCCCGGCTGCTCTACTCTGGAGGCAGTTGGGGGAAGACTTTCCTTACATCCAGCGGCATGGGAGTCCTTTACTGCAGACCGCTGGATGTTAAGCATCATATCCAGAGGATATTCTATCCCCTTCATTTCATGTCCCATAACTCCAGCACGCCTTCCAGATGTTCCACCGGTCACAGGGAGGCTGCAGCCATAGAGGTTTCGAAGCTGCTGCAAAAATGAGCCCTTGAGCCAGTGCCCCCAGATCAATCCTGATCAAGCATCTACTCCAGGTTCTTTTTAGTGCCAAAGAAGACGGGGGACCTCAGGCCCATTCTGGACCCGTCTATCCTCAACCTGTCGGTAGAGAAACAAAAATTCCGGATGGTCACACTGCAGTCCATTCTACCGTTTCTGAGAGAATGTGACTGGATGTGCTCGTTAGACCTCCAGGATGCTTACTATCACATTAAGGTCCACAGGAGCTCCAGGAGGTTTCTACGCTTCCGGCAAGGGGCCAGTCACTTTCAATTCAGAGCCCTACCCTTTGGTCTCACCACAGCCCCCAGGGTGTTCACCAAGGTTATGGCAGTCGTAGCGGCTCACCCGAGACTTCAGGGCATTCAGGTATTCCCCTACCTAGACGACTGTCTCTTTGCTGCATCCACCAAACGTCTCTTGTGTCAGGCCCTACACTACTTCCTCGGTCTGGCTCACAAGTTAGGCATCACGATCAATATCAACAAGTCCCACCTGGCTCCGGTTCAGATCATAGACTTCATCGGGGCACTGTTGGATTCGATTCAGTCAAAGATTTTTCTCACTCCGGAAAGGATAGAAAATCTCAGACTCCATGTATCGGCTATCTTGGATCACTCGGTAGTCACAGCAGCCAGTGTTCCCAGGGTCCTGGGTTCGATGGCAGCCGCAGTCTCTATCCTCCCTCATGCACGTCTTCACATGAAAGTCCTTCAGTGGAATCTAGCTGTTCAATGGTCCTGGCTGGACCTTCGGATGAATTTCCACATCCGAATCAATCGGACATGCAGAACGTCACTCCAGTGGTGGCTTCAGTCAGCGGACATTTTCGCGGGGCGCAACTTTCTAGCCCCTCCAGCTCAAGCCACGGTGACCACGGACACTTCCCAGCTCGGGTGGGGGGGGCACTTCCTGGGAAGGAAGGTCCAGGGCACGTGGTCCCCTCCAGAGACCAAGTTACACATCAGTGTCCTGGAGATGAGGGCAGTGCTTTTAGTGTTGAGAGCCTTTCACCCTGTCCTACCTCCAGGGACGGTAGCCATTCGATCAGACAACATGTCTGTAGTCTGGTATATAAACAAACGGGGGGGGGGACCCGATCCTACCCCCTTTGTTGCGAGGCCATGAGGGTTTGGGAGTGGGCCATATCCACCAGCTGGTTTCTCATAGCAACGCACATCCCGGGACGCTCCAATGTTCTAGCGGACAGTCTCAGCAGGGTAATCCTTCTGCCTTACAAGTGGTCTCTGAAACAATCAGTGGCGGAGAAGATCTTCCGTGTTTGGGGTCAATCTTGCTGCGATCTCTTCGCATCTCCTTCCAACGCGAAGTGCAGCAACTTCTTCGCTCTGATCCCCCCTCCGGGGGTTGTCCCCAGGGACGCTCTAGTCCATGTTTGGCCTCCTGGGCTACTGTATGCTTATCCCCCGTTACCTCTTATTCCCAAGTTACTTCAGAGAGCTTGCCGGCTGCAGTGCAAAGTCATTCTCATAGCTCCCTTCTGGCCACGTCAAGTGTGGTTTCCCTTCCTATGGTCTCACCTGTTGGCTCCTCCATGTACTCTAGATCCATGCCCGGATCTGATTTCTCACCCATCGGGCTTGCCCCTGCCCTACCTGGACAGCCTCAAGCTGACGGCGTGGCTGCTCCAGTTCCCATGATCATCAGGACTCCTGGACTTTGAGAGAGTAGCTGATGCATGGAACAGACTACTAAATTACATTAAAGCAAGCACTAGTTGAGATATTTTTAAGAACAGCCTGGACACTTATGGGAACAAGTGTTTTGGTATATTGGCAGGCTAGAAGCGCATTGATGCCCATGCTTGAAATATTTGTATGTATGTATGTAATTGGAGGAGTCCAGGTATACAGTTAAGTGTTGGTACATCTGTGCTCTGGACCCTTCCTGAACTTTCTGAGCTGAGCTGGGCTGGGCTATGATGTGTGATCCAGGCAATGCAGCAGCCCTGTGTAATTGTGTGCATTATTTATGAATAGTACCCTACCTAATAAATAGCTTTTGTTGCCTTTTTGTACATTTTGGAGTGTTTTATTCTTTGGTTTAGTCACTGTGTAGACTAAAGATGAATTCTGTTTTCATGATGTTTACCAGACTAATTAATGAAGACTGAGAGTAAATAACTTGCTGGTGATTTGAATACAGTTAAGCAAATACATAGTACTTTAACTAAACTATGTGATTTATTCCTTCCTTTACCTTAATCTATAGTTTGTGTGATGTGTATGTATGTAGTTAAGTAAATTAATTTAATATAAACACATAAACATGCACACAAACACACTATTGCTTGCCTTGTCTGCTTTTGCAATCAGTTGTACTACTTTTACAGTTTGTAATTTTCACTATTAGCACTGCAGATGCTTTTGGAGTTTGTTTTGTTTTTACAGTAATCTGTTTATTTAGCTGAGCTTTACTCCCACAACAGTTTCTCTTTTCTGAGAGTACCTTTACTCAGGCTTTGAGCTCTTCTTTCCTTGGTTGAATCATGTTAGCAGTGCTCACAAGTTTCAGTCCATGTGTAGTGGCTTTTTTTGGGACTGATTTCTCTAGATGTTCTTCGTGTTTCACTGTTGCAGTCATCACATTTGGGTTATCTCTGCCAGGGTAGCCCTCGGTTGGCCCGAATACCGGAGACTTAGTATTTCTGCGTTGGTTGCTGTCGCTTGAGGACTCGCGTTAGGTCGTCTGTGGTATAAAGTAAGGCAGCCGACGCGATTACATCAGCCTTTCTTGCCATGGAGCCCGAAGCAGAAGCAGTGTGGACAAGTGCCGGTTGGCCACTACCTGAGTTTTCATTTCCGAATTGAAATTGAAGTCTTCTAAAGCTAAGTACCCCTTGGGAATCCTTTTTTCTTGCACTAACTGATGTCAGAAAAAGTTAGTAATTGTCTCAACTGTGGAAAGCAAATACCACACCAAGACTTCCACTCTTACTGCATCACTTGTCTAGGCCCAGACCACGACATCCCCCGTTGTCGCTTCTGTGCTTTGTTCAATGCTAGTTGTCAATCCTCCAGTACTCAGTGAGTCGCTTTCGCAGCCCCTAATGCCTGCTTCAGTTGATTTGCTGGCCGCTACCGAGACCCTTTCGGAGTCCGGTATGCCGCAAAACTCTTCATTGTCTAAGGATCCTGCGGTCGTCTCTACCTGGGATGGATCCGGAGCTGCTGAGCAGACACCAGCTTCTGAGGAAGTCCTTCACACCACTGAATCTCGACACAAACTGATGTCTTCTTTCGCGACTACCTTTCTTCCGAAAACAACCAAGTTTCTTAGGCTCAGGGTTCGAACCACACCCAAGAAACCGACTACCCACTCTCAGGTGCCTGCTACCTTGCTTCAGTCTCAAATGCTTAAAATGGTGGAAGACCTTATCATGCTGATCAGGGGAAGCCAAGCTACCCCCTCAAAAAGGAAAAGAGATCTGTCCCCAGTAGTTTGAACAAGAGTCAGATGAATCTGATGCATCTGGCTATGAAGACATGCAACCTCTCTCCAGTTGTGAGGATTCTGATGCAGAGGAATCCCTTCCTTTAGCCTCTCCCTCAGAGGATTTTTCCTTTGGGAAAACCCTGCATACTTTAAGGGAGCATTTCCAATGGGAGTGTCAGGACTACCCTCAGTCTAAAAAGAGACTCAGAGAATTCCTAAATCTTCCACAACACAGACGCTTGGCCATCCCCCAAGTCCTGGATCAGGTGGATGATGTTTTCCATGAATCTAGCTTGACCCCTGATGCTCTACTTCCTGCTCCCAGAAAACCAGACAGGTAATACAGAGTCCCTGACTCACACAAATATCTTTTTAAAAATCCAACAGCTGACCCTGAGGTCATTTCTCAAGAGCCAAAATGGATTAAAGCAACATCTAAGAATCCCACCCCCTCAGACAGGGATTCCCGAGCATTGGACAGATGGGGTAAAAAAGTATACGCCTCAGCTTCTCTTGCTGTCAGGGCACTAAATTGTCAGTTCCATATGTGTAGATATCAGCAGCATACCTTGGAATTCCTTAAACAAAAAAAGTCTTCTTTTCCAGCTTGGGCAGAATCTAAAGATTTACAAGACTTAATGCATTCTACAAGTCAAGTAACTAAACACACTTTGCATTGTGGTTTTGATGCCCTAGAAGCTTCTTGCAGAGCAGCAGTCACTGGATCTATCATTAGAAGACATGCATAGCTTAAGGAATAACCCCTACCAGACCATGTCAAATCTAAATTGTTGGATGCCCCTTGCACAAAGATAACCTATTTGACACCAAGTCAGAAGAGGTCTTAAAAAAGATGGAAGAAAAAACAAAATCTACGCAAACAGTTGAAGATGTCTTACAGGTCCAGCCCCCTAGGTTCAACAGGCATTGTCCCTCCAAGCACTGGTCCTTTCCTGCTCTTTGTAAACAGGCCCAACCTAGGCCCCATGGAAACAGACCCCCCCCCCCAGACAGCAGCCCCAGGGAATGCGGAGATCTAAGCAGTGGACTACCTCCACTTCAAAACCAGGGAGTTCTAAGCCACCCCCTTATGGTACGAACTCACAATGACTCGCATCCTCCTGACCTCCCCTCTGTTCACCTTCACTTACCCCTAGGAGAAAAACTTTCACTCAAGCACCTGAGCCACCATTACCAAGGACCAATGGGTTCTGAACATTGTGTCTCAGGGATACAAATTCTCCTTCCACACACTTCCAACCCCAAAAGGGCTCCCAGATCTATCTCTAAATCAGTGGGCAGAGGCTCAAAAGCAAATCCATTCCCTGCTCTCTTTGAGGGCAGTAGAGAATGTTCCTGTAGAACAGATAGGCCAAGGCTTCTACTCCAGACTTTTTCTGATGCTCAGAAAAGAGGGCACATGATGCCCCATCCTCGATCTATCCTTTCTAAACACCTTCCTGGTGATCCCAAAAATCAGAATGCTTAACCTCCAGCAGCTGCTACCCATGCTGTCCAAGGATGCTTGGCTAGCTACCCTGGATCTAAAAGAGGCCTTCCTCCACATTCCTATCAGGGAGTCATGCAGGAAATATCTCCGCTTCAGGAGAGGATCTCAACACTTTCAGTTCTCTGTGCTTCCCTTTGGCTTATCTACTGCTCCCAGAGTTTTCACAAAATGCCTGGCTCCGGCCATTGCCTTTTGCAGACAAAGAAATATTCAAATTTACCCCTACTTAGACGACTGCCGTATTCAGGCAGACAGCCAGGCAAAGCTGCTCAAGCACCTGGCCTTTGTAAAGACCCTACTAACCTTCCTAGGGTACACAATCAACAAAAAGAAATCAAAACAGGTGCCCACCCAAAGGATAATCTTCCTGGGAGTAAGTCTGGACACAGCATCCCAGATAGCATACCTTACACCAGAGAAACAAATTTTCCTGACAGCCTACTTCTCTCAACTGGCCACGAGACCCAGCTTTCTGCAAAGAAAATCCTGCAAGCTCTGGGGTTCATGGCATCTTGCATACTCCTCATTCCATATGCCAGACTGCATATGAGGAAACTTTAATGGTACCAAAAGAGCCTTTGGTGTCAACACTCTCAAGACTTGGAAACTCTTCTACGTATAATTCCTTGCCTCAGAAAGGAATTTATTTGGTGGACAACAGCATGCTCCCACAACAAGGGACTGCCTTTTCCCCACACCTCGCTGCTCAGACCCTCACCACAGACACATCAGACTACACTTGGAGTGCACACCTGGATGGCAGGTGCATACCGGGCCAATGGAACACACAGCAAATCACCCTGAACATTAGTCAAAAAGAGATGATGGCTGTGCAGCATGCCTTGATAGCTTTCAAACCCCTTCTCTCTCCAGGGGTTCTCCTGATCAAAACAGACAATACCACTGTGATGTGGTACATCAACAAGCAGGGAGGGACTCATTCCTACACTCCTACACTCTGTGCAGGCTGGCGATGACCGTTTGGCTCACAGCCTCTTCCGTGCAACTACACCTGTTAGCACAATACCTACTAGACTCTCTCAACTCCCTGGCAGACCAATTAAGCAGAAACCTTCTGGACCCACATGAGTGGCAGCTCAACAGAAGTACCTTCACCCTAATAACTAAGAAATGGGGAACCCCAAAGGTCGTCCTCTTGGCCTCCCACACCAACCATGAGCTCAGCAAATTCTGCACCAGGGAGCATCACTGCATGGCTTGGAAAGTGAGTGCCCTGTCCTTCCCCTGGGTTAAACTCTCTGTCTGTGCCTTTGGTCCCCTACCTCTCCTCCCCAGAGTACTGCTCAAAATAAGTGAGGAAAAACCAAGGACCATTCCTATAGCTCCAGACTGGTACCCCTTGCTGCACAGCTTGTCTGCGTATATGGCACATAGGTTCATAGATTAGTACTAAGCTAACTGCTCTTGCAAGCCACTTTAAGCCTAGCCAATTATCCCTTGTGAGACTCAAACCCTGCACCTTGTGTTTGTAAGGGAAACACCTTAACCATTAGGCCTCCCCTCTCATCCTGGATTACTTAGCTGACCTGCTACACAGTCTCTCTTTCTCCTCTATAAAACTTCATACCTCTGCTCTTTCTGCTCATTTTCCCAATAAGCAGCCCCTTTTCTCACACCCTTTGATCAGACAGTTCCTCAGAGGGGTTAGCAACTTGAGGCCCCCAGAAGGGAACCAACACCAGCTTGGGACCTTAACTTTGTCTTGGAAAAGTACACCCTGGCTCCTTTCGAACCAGCTTTTTCTGCAGAGCTAAAATTTCTCACATGGAAGACAGCATTCATTCTGACCATCACTTCAGCCAGAAGAGTCTCTGAGCTGGAAGCATTCATGGCTGTGGAACCCTTTATCATCTTCCATGCAGACCGGGTATCCTGCAGACCTATCCCATCCTTCATGCCCAGGTGGAGTCCAGTGTGGCTCTCAACCATTCCATTCATTTGCCCACCTTCTTTCCTAATCTCCAGAACAAGGGGGAAAGGATTCTTCACTCTCTAGATGTGCACAGACAGCTCAGATGCTATCTGGACAGGACTAAATCCTTTAGAAAGTCCGATAAATTGCTGGTTAGCTTTGCTACAAGGGCAGAAGGCAAAGCCATCTCCAAGCAAATAATTTCCAAATGAATAGCACACTGCATCCATTTCTCCTACAAGCAGCATGGTAAGCCTCCCCCAAGGGGGTCAGGACACACTGCACCAGAGCAGCCTCCACCTATGCAGCTTTCCTCAGATGAGTCCCCACCAAGGACATCCTGGAGGCTCCACCTGAACATCTGTTCACACTTTTACTAAGCATTACCACCTGCCTCTCTTCTCCAAATCCAGGACAGGGTTTGCCTCTGCAGTCTTGCAGGGCATCCTAGCCAGCCCCTAGCTTCCTTGACTGCCGCCACCCATTTACTCAGCTTTGGGAATCTACCCAAATGGGATGACTGCAACAATGAAACATGAAGAACATAGTACAGTTGTGCACACTTACCATAAATGTAGATGTTCAAGTGTATTCGCTGTTGCAGTCTTGGTTTCCCTCCATCCCCCTTTTTTTTCTTTCACCTTTTGTTACCTTTCTTCCTTGTTGTTCTTCTTTTCTTACAAGGGACATATTGGTATTTATGTTCTACTGGTGGGGTTCTTCCCCCAGAAGCTGGCCATCTACTTTGGGGGCTCCTGACAGGTTAGGGCAAGAAAAACTGATGTAATGGTGTTGGCTGCCTTACTTTATACCACTAACGACCTGACGTCAGTCCTCAAGCGACAGCAACTGACACAGAAATACTAAGTCTCTGGTATTCGGGCCGGCCGAGGGCTACCCTGGCAGGGATAATCCAGATGTGATGACTGCAACAGTGAATATACTTGAACATCTACATTACGGTAAGTGTACACAACTGTACTTTCTATATTCTAAAGAACTGGAAGATGGCAGATTCCTGTTTAAGAGGTCACAGTTTGATAATTAGTACAGGGGTTCAGTGCATCAGGCAGCATATTCCTTTGTCCGTTATAGCTTCTTCTACTGCCCCTTATAGAACTGTGTTAAAGTAGAAAACACCATGTTGTCTTTACCTGGTTAACCAGTCAAATTGCAGGATTTGTGATGAGTGTGAATAAGTATAAGTCAGAGTACTTTTATGCATCTCAGTAAAGCAGTTTGGAGCTAGAGCATAGCAGTTGTTTGAAAACATGATGCCCATGAGTGAAGCACTGTTGCTAAGCAGCAATCGGGTGTGTGTTTATGGGAGGGGCATTAAAACCTTTATCCTCCCTAGACATCTGCAGTGATGTTGGCAACTGCATCACAGTCTGCTCATTCTGCATTAGTTTGACTAAATAGTTTTGTTACCAGTACCCAACATTGTATTGCCTTTCTGTTTCTGAAACTACAGTGACAGTACACATATATGAAAAAAGTGCAAAACTCAAAAACCTTTTCTAGACAGAATGCTGTTGTTCTTCTTTTGGCTTTTCCTGATTATGGGTCGCCAAAGCGGAACTCCGGTCTTCTAATGATTGGCAGTAGATTCAACGAAGGCATGCCCATTCACGCATGTCTTTCGAATGCCACTCGACCGCGGGGAGGACATGCAAACTCCACACAGAAGGCGCTTCAGCTGAGAATTGAATGGAAGAACCTCTTACTGTGAGGCAACAACGCTACCGCTGCACCACATCTAGACAGAATATGGAGGATAATTCACTAAACCATATAATGGAGAATTATGTCAGTGTATTTTTCTTCCTGCTACAAAGTCATTTGCATTCAACAACTATACTGGTAATTTTGAAATATGTAAAATAAAGAGAAATGTTAAGACACAGCACAGCATTTATAACCATCGCGGTAAACATGTGTAGCCACGCTGGTGGTGTAGAGATAAAGCTCCGACTACAGCTTAACCAACCCAGGTTTGATTAGAAGGTTCGGCGACAGATGGAGCAGGAGAGAAGGGATGGGCATTCCTATCCAAGCTGGGAGGGTGCGTTTTGATATGGTCTCTTAAGGGGAGACCTGATCCAGAGAGGGGAGCTGCCCTTAGATGTAATCAGTGATAATTGGGTATTGGGGCCCTGTAAACACGAGGTCCAAGAAGACAAATAAAAAGGTAAATATGTTTCTTTATACTTTTAGTTTAGAGTTTCGGTTAAGGGTGCCGCCTCTGTAATATGTATATTTCCCAGTTTAAAAAAAACAAAGGTCTGTTCCAACACATTCTTAGCACCCCTAGACTGAATGTCACTGTCCTCAGAATCTTTATATTTATTATAGTGATACAGAAAGGGGAAATGTCTGGTCAGGCTGTGCATCTGATTTGAAATAGTAAATACAGTTGTGTCACAGAGGGTACTATGCTGTGCAATGAAGCTGAATTGTTCCTTTAGAGCTGTCTGATGAAAACAGTATGTCCCTTCTGGTACTCAAGTAATTTTGCTCTTCTCCTGACATCTTCAAAGAACTTGCCTTAGATTTTTCTTTGCCTAGTTTTTCTGTCCTAGCTGTGAAACTTTGCAGCATTTCCTGAAGCATAAGAGATTTACTGTTGAGGTTGGGGTTGGGAGGGTGGCCTAATGGTTAAGGTGTTTGCCTTGCAAACACAAGATATGGGGTTTGAATCTCACAGGGGATAACTGGCTAGGCTTAAAATGGCTCGCAAGGGCAGTCAGCCTAAATACTAACCTATGTTGAACTGGTACCTGAACATAAACCTTGCTGGAGTCTTTCTTCTGCCTGGATGAGTGAAACTGCTGTAAACTCTCAGCATTATGATAAGTTGTTGATTCCAGGGAATTCTCTTGGTGGTTTAGTTTCTCCAATATTTTTGGGTTTCTAATACCATGACTGGAATGGACCCCATTCCTAAGTCAAAGTATGATTAAAGTTCTTGAAATTAGTTTCAGTCATTGATGTTAGCCAGAAGTGCTCTTTGCAGCATCCACAATGTTCCCAGAACTGACTCCTACAATTCATGCGATTTTAATTGTATGTTTACACTAGGAAAAAGACCACAGCTATGTCTTTTTGAGTCGCACAGAAATTACGTTTTTCCCCAGCTTGGCGCTGTTGTTTTTAAACTCAACTGTATGTCTAATTGCCTGCCTCTTATGTTAATTTCACCACATATCTCCTTCTCTCTCCTCTTTCATTGGCTATTGTAAGTAAGCAATTATCATTTTGTGAAATCACTCCCCCTTCAACTATTTAAATTTATTGGCCATCCCACTGAATTCCATAGAACCAGAAGTGCCCACCCCATTCCAATCTGTCTTGCTCTTTTAAAATTCGTGGCTCTCCACTTAGATAGCTAAAGCTCAAGTTACCCCTCTTTCATAACTAACTGTTTAGTGTACACTGCAGCTTTTAGGATATTAACTCATTTTTCCATCTTAACTTTAAAATCTAAAACATGTACTCCAAGATCACCAGTTATTGGAGAACCCACGATGTCCTTCAAGGATGCATCTGCAGTCATAACATATGGGTTGTCCTGCCTCAGGCAGCCCTTCGGTTGGCCGGATTCCAAAGTCTGGGTCTGGCCTCGGCTGATGTCGCACTTATAAAAGCATCAGCCGATGCCATTTTCCTCAGTCTTTCTTGCCGCGCGGTGCCCGAAGCAGAAGCTGTTCGCAAGTGCCGGTCGGTCAGATCCAGTGATTTCAGCTACCGAAGTCTTCGAAAAAAGCTAAGTACCCCGTTGGGGACTCTTTCTTGCCTCAGCCGATGTCAGACAAAGTAAATAATTGTTTAACTTGTGGGAAACAAATACCTCATAAGGATTTCCATTCTTATTGCCTTCCTTGCTTAGGCCCAGACCACGACGTATCGGCCTGTTTAGCTTGTGCCTCCTTCAACCGACGAACTCTTAGACGTTGGTCGGAGTTTGCAGAGGAATTTTTTGGAGCCGCTTTTGCTTATAAAATGCCGTCGGAGACTCCGACTTCGCATATGGTCAAAAAACGTAAGGAAAAGGACCGACACTCGCGGCCCGTGGTTTTGGCTGAAACCACGGCTAGGCCTACCGCAAGTGTCTCAGTTTTGGCCGAAACCAAGTCCTCGGCGATTCCTTCTTCCAAAACAATACTTCCGACCACCGAGGCCCGAGAGGCCCCGGCTGAGTCGGCTTCAGAACTACCTACCGAAGCTAGTGTTCAGGAATTGTCCGACACCATACCTTTGGACATTTCTACCCCTGCACGTGGGGCAGCTAGGCCCCCTGCTTCCATGTCCATTAAGGCCTTTTCAAGGGCTAAAGCTGACAAACTTTCAAAAGCTTTGCCTGCCAAATCTACCTCCCAGAGGCCTTCCTCTAGTTCACAGATCCTCAGCCTTGCTGAGGACCTTATTTCCTTAATTAGGGGTTCACAACCTCACCCAGACAAGGTCTCTCAACCTCCTCCAGACAAAAGGCCCAGGACTGACCCCTCTGATCCTCACTCCTCAGATGATTCCACGGATGGATCTGAGTTGTCAGACCACCAGGAAGGGGCTTACTCGCCTTATGAGGATTCAGATGCAGAGGAATCTATCCCTTGCCTCCCTCCTGAAGAGTTTTCCTTTGGTGAGACTCTACACTCCATGAGAGAGCATTTTCAATGGCAAGGTCAGGATTTCTCTGATTCTAGAAAAAGATTAAGGACCTTTTGGCATTTGCCTCAGCATAGGCCCTTAGCTATTCCTCCTGTTCTGAATGTAATTGATGATGTGTACAATGATGTCAGTACAGCCCCTGATACTCTCCCTCCGGCCCCTGCCAAACCTGACAGATACTACAGGGTCCCGGATTCTCATTTCCATTTGTATAAAGCCCATTCTGCAGACCCAGAAACTATTTCTCAGGGCCCTAAAGGGGTTGCGGCCGCTACTGCCAAAAATCCTCTACCCTCTGACAGAGAGTCTAGAGCTTTAGAGAGATGGGGAAAGAAGGTGTATACTTCTGCAACTCTGTCAGGGCATTAAACTGTCAATTTCATATGATACAGTACCAGGAGTATTTGTTAGATGAACTGAATAAGAAACTTTCTTCTCCTGAACCCCTAGACCGTAAATCCCTTCAGGATTTGGTACACAACTCACAACAGGTTAGTAATCATTTCTTAAAATGTGGCTATGATGCACTGGAGGCTTCATTTAGATCAGCTGTGACTGGGGCAGTTATTCGTAGGCATGCCTGGCTGAAGGAGCAATTTTTGCTAGACCATGTCAAAGCTAAACTCCTGGATGTTCCAATGGAGAAACAAAATTTATTTGGCTCCTCTGCTCAGGAGATCTTAAAAAAGGTTGAAGAAAAGGCAAAATCTGTGCAAACGGTTAAAGATTTCCTGCAAGTTCAACCACCGAGATTCAGCAGAAACTGGCCTACTAAGAATTGGTCCTTTCCAGACTCGGACAGAGCCCAGAGAGGCAGGAATAGGCGCCCTAGAGGCAGAGGTCAATCGAAGGGCTCCTACAGAGGCCGTCAGTGGCAACCTGCCAACCAGAGGAGTAGTGCAGCAGCAACAACAGCAACTACTGCACCAGGACAGGGTCAATGACTTAACTCTGATTCCGCCTACCAGGGATCAACTGGAAGCACCCTTGGGCGGAAAGCTGGCTTTATTCTCAAAAAACTGGCATTATATCACAAAGGATACATGGACACTGCAAATAATAGACAAAGGATACAGGTTCCACTTCCACACTTTGCCAAAAAGAGGCGGAATGCCAAACCTTCCACCAAATCAGAGGGCAGAGGCTTTAAAACAAATCAGCAATTTACTTCAGATGAAAGCTATAGAAAAGGTACCATATTCAGAACAAGGCCAAGGATTTTACTCCAGACTATTCCTTGTACCAAGAAAGGAAAATCAATGGAGGCCTATTCTCGACCTGTCCGCACTGAACACTTATCTCATTGTGCCAAAATTCAAAATGCTGACCCTACAGCAATTTCTTCCCATGTTGGGCAAGGAGTCTTGGCTGGTGACTCTAGATCTCAAGGAGGCATACCTGCACGTCCCTATTCGACCAAACTGCAGAAGACACCTCAGATTTCTTGCAGGATCAGAGCATTATCAATTCTCAGCATTGCCCTTTGGCTTATCTACTGCGCCCAGAGTATTCACGAAATGCCTGGCATCAGTAATTGCACATTGCAGACTACAGGGAATTAAAATTTACCCATACCTGGACGACTGCCTAATACAAGCGGATAACAAGGAAAATTTGATAAAGGACTTGGCCTATGCCATACACCTGCTACAGACTTTGGGATACACAGTCAACATCCAAAAGTCAAGACTAGTTCCATCCCAAAGGATAACCTTTTTGGGTGCAGATCTGGACACAACCACCCAAATGGCCTTTCTCACAGAAGAAAAACAAAAACAACTTCCAGATTACTTCATGATTCTGACAAGACAAACTCAGCTTACTGCAAGGAAAATCCTGCAGGCCCTGGGTTACAAGGCATCCTGCATAATTCTAATACCGCATGCCAGGCTGCATATGAGGAAATTACAATGGTACCTACGGAGTGTATGGTCTCGGCACAGTCACAGTTTAGAAACCATGATACCAATCATTCCATGCCTTCAAAAGGAATTCCTGTGGTGGGCTCAGGCCTGCCAGTCCAACAGAGGGTTGCCTTTCATCAAACCAAAACCAAGGCAGACCATCACTACGGACGCCTCAGACCGAGGATGGCGAGCACACATGGAGGACAAATGTATCCAAGGCCTATGGCCTCAAGGACAGCTAAGCATGCACATAAACCAAAAGGAAATGCTGGCAGTGAGGCATGCAATCGAGGCATTCAAACCCTTTCTCCAACAAGGACACCTGCTAATAAGGACAGACAACACCACGGTCATGTGGTACATAAACAAGCAGGGAGGCACACATTCTTACCCTCTATGCCGGATGGCTATGAATCTGTGGGAACTATGCCTGAATCTCAATATCCAACTACAGGCCCAATTCGTGCCAGGGAAAGAAAATGCACTGGCGGACAGCTTAAGCAGAACTACCATGGATGCACACGAATGGATGCTGCACCCAGACATCTTCCAACTCATAGCAAAGACATGGGGAATGCCGGAGATAGATTTGTTCGCCTCCCCACTCAACAATCAACTGAAGACATTCTGCTCAAGGACATACCACCCACAAGCTTGGAGGGTGGACTCTCTCTCTTTCAGCTGGAAAGCCCTAACAGTATATGCCTTCCCACCTCTCCCACTGATGTACAAGGTTCTACTGAAGATCAGGGAGGAACAGCCAAAAGTGATACTAATAGCTCCGGACTGGCCAAGATAACACTGGTATCCATTATTGAGAAGCATGTCTCAGACAAAATCATGGCCTCTCCCCCTATGGCCTCTTCTTCTGACGCAGAACAATTTCAAGACCCTGCATCCCAACTTGAAAACATTGCAGCTAACTGCCTGGAAAATTCCTTAAATCCCAATCAAACTGTTTTATCTCAGAGGGTGAAGGACATTATCCTGGAGGCTCGCAGGCCTTCCACAAGGAAGACATACTCAGCTAAATGAAAGAGATTTCTCATTTGGAGCACATCAAAGGGCACAGATGTCACAGTGGCAAACCTAACACATATCCTAGAATACTTAGCAGAATTGTTCCACAATGGCCTGTCCTATTCTTCCATTAAGATTCATGCTTCAGCAATTTCAGCAGAATACAATGTGGATCCACCTATCTTCTCACACCCTCTCCTCAGACAATTTCTGAGAGGGATCAAAAATATTAAACCTCCAAGAAGACCCCTTTCTACCTGCCTGGGATCTCAACTTTGTGCTGGAGAAACTGACACTACCTCCTTTTGAACCAGCAGCATCAGCGGATCTACAGTTTCTATCTTGGAAAACTGCATTCCTTCTGGCAATCACTTCAGCAAGAAGAGTATCTGAGTTACAAGCATTAATGGCAGTGCAGCCTTTTCTTATTTTCCACCAGGACAGGGTGTCACTAAGAACCAATCCTACTTTTATGCCAAAGGTGGTATCTAGGGTGTCCTTGAACCAAGCTATTCACCTGCCTATGTTCTTCCCTAATCCACAGAATAGAGGGGAAAAACTTTTGCACA
The DNA here is from genome assembly GCF_019279795.1 of Protopterus annectens. Classification (NCBI taxonomy): domain Eukaryota; kingdom Metazoa; phylum Chordata; order Ceratodontiformes; family Protopteridae; genus Protopterus; species Protopterus annectens. The sequence goes on along the minus strand of NC_056730.1, from coordinate 534,794,980 downwards.
CCCTGGATATACACAGACAACTACGCTACTACTTGGACAGAACAAAAACTAGCAGAAAAACTGACCAACTTTTTGTAGCATATGCAACTGGGGTGCAAGGAAGAGCAATTTCCAAACAGACAATTTCAAAATGGATAGGAAATTGCATTCGCTTTTGCTACTCCTTTCATGGAAAGACAGTTCCTGAAAATATCAGGCCTCACTCCACAAGGGCCACGGCCACCACTACAGCCTTCCTCACGGGGTGGCTACCAAGGACATTTTAGAAGCTGCTACTTGGAGCTCTGTGCATACATTTGCCAAGCATTACAATCTACCTTTATACTCTAGATCCAGAGCAGGGTTTGCAACTGCAGTCCTGCAGGGATCTTAACTACACCATCCTTTTCTTAGTACCTCCTCCCCAGATTGGCTATGGTATTCTACCCATATGTTATGACTGCAGATGCATCCTTGAAGGACATAGTACAGTTTTGTACCTACCATAAATGTAGATGTCCGATAGGTATGCATCTGCAGTCAGGATTACCCTCCCTCCTTCCCCTCTGTGGTATTCCTAGGGTGCTTACCCTTCTTTTAGCTAGCTGGGGGAATCTATTATGGTGTATTTGTTTGTTTATGCATGTATATAATTTGCAAATGTTTGGAACTTTTCAGCATTTATCCAAATTTAGCCTTCCTAGAGGGCACCTGGCATCTGGGGCAAGAAAAACTGAGGAAAATAGCGTCGGCTGATGCTTTTATACCCCAGACGCTCTGACGTCGGGGAAAGTGCGACATCAGCCGAGGCCAGACCCAGACTTTGGAATCCGGCCGACCGAAGGGCTGCCTGAGGCAGGACAACCCATATGTTATGACTGCAGATGCATACCTATCGGACATCTACATTTATGGTAGGTACAAAACTGTACTTTCTGCCTCTCAGTAGTAATTTTGGGATTAGTGCTTCTGTTTTGCTCCTGGTGGGTAAAGGAGCATGGGAACATTATTTCCTAGAGACTGCCGATTACTGGAAAACCTAATTACTGCTTCACAGGTGCCAGCTTGGCATTTCTGCTTTGCTCCTGGTGAGAGAATTAGCAGAGTGCATTGATTCCCAACTGTTTCTGGTTCGGCTGTGAGTGTCTCTGTTTGACTTTCCTGATTGGTGTGGTTGTTGTTCAAGGCATCTACCAGGAAATGATTACAGCAACCCTACAGACCCTTGCATCATCTTGGGACAAGCCTGTCGGTCACCAAACAGCCTGTGGCCTGATTCTTATCTTGGGATCAGTGCTACTGTTTTGCTTCTGGTTAGAAAAGAAGCAAAGGTGTATTGTATCCCAGCAGTATGAAGCTGTGGTGAGACAGCACTAGTAGTAGTCAGACAGTAGCCATTCATGCAACTCCCCTGTTTTCGTCATTCTTGGCAAGCTAATTCTTTATTTTTAGTAAGTACTGCTTGATTTGTTTCTGACTTCAGAATATCTGCCTAAATACTTAATCAGTAAATCATCAGGGTCTACTTATTAGTTTCCCCTCAAGTGTTTGGCAGTACCCTGTATAGACACAGACACCCTGAGTTGACATTTTCCTGTAAAAGCACCATTGAAGTTTCACCAATTCCTAGTTGCAGACAGGACAACTAGTTTGCAGTGACAAGCACAACCCCTAGACTTGCAAACCGGATACTCCTGACATTACTTTATATTCTCACTCCCCCTGTCCAGTCAATAAAAAAGGGTCTGTTGTCATGGATATGAACTTTCCCACTATCGCCATTACCAGCTTGGTGGATATGGGCATCCTGAGGCAATGTAGAAATTGCCTTGTGTTTACTAACAGCCAGTTAATTCTCAAATGAACTAGTATGGTATGTGAGAGATGTATTTACTCAATATCACACTGGAGCCAAACCCCTAATATAAAAGTACTCCCAATGTCAGTCAGGTTGTCAGTAATACACACACTGCACCCATCATACACAATTCAAAGCAGACACATAGACCCACATATGCTGAGGCACTTAAATATATTCTTCTTAAACCCTAAATACCTCCTAGACAAAGTACACATAACAAATACCATCAGCAGTAACCAAATGCATCCTTTCAAAACAACACACACATCAGCACATACAACCACATCTCATGAAACCTCAACTTCTAAGCCTTTAAGGCAAGCCACCACACAGTCTAACATTCTGGTCATTGGAGACTCGATTGTGAGACACACCGATATCCTTCTCACCAGGCTGAGTAAGAAGAAAGTCACTGACAGTTGCTTATCAGGGGCCAGGATCTAGCACAGGGTTGTCCAACCTTTTCAGTTGCAAGGGCCGCATTGAGTCAACAGAAATGATCTGGGGGCCGCATGTAAAATATATCATTGTAGACGGCAAGTGAGGACCAAAAAAAAGGTCTCTCACGTAAACTGAAGAGCAAAAAAAAAAAAAAAAAAAAAAAACAGGCTGCTGATCTCGGGACAGTCACGCCCAAATAGGGACGTCTGGCAACCCTGCGGACGGACAAAGTCGACCCCCTGGCTGTATTGTAGGTGAATTTGAACAATGAATAAACTAATAAATGCATAATATTTGCCCTAAAATTCAATATCTCATTCTAATTATTAAAAAAACAGGTCGCAAATTTGGGAAAGTACGCAAGGGCCAAGGCATCTGTACTTTAATAATAACTGTAATATTAACACAAGAAGCAGCACCACCGTCACAGACTTTGGTCTCATCAAAGCTATGCTTTTTTTATGTTGCAGTAGCAGCTGAACTCCTTTTGGTGTTAGAATTGTTTGCATTAAAGTTAGTACAAATACCCCAGACTAGTCCTGGATTTTGCCCTAAACTCATATACTATAAAAGTGAAAAGTACGTTCACATTATTTGCATTCAGCAGGCAGACATCACGATCCAAAATATTCAAATGTGAAATTCAAACCTGTATCATTAGAATCCTAATACTTGGGTCTTTTTTGTTTCAGTACATTAACTGAGGAGAGTAGCTGCGAAACAAAGTTTTATTTTCAATACAAACATTACAAATAACCGGAAATTATCAGATGAGGAATTAGTTACCGATCAAAACAGTCACGCAAATGTATTATCACGCAGACTGTAAAATACGATAGGTGGTGCACTTTTTAGCTACCTTTGGGTGTCAGTGATGTTAAAACACCCACATCAGAGTTCAGAAGACAAACTACCGGGAAAAAGAGCGAGACATTCCGTTTACCTGTAACCTCGTTTTCAATACACTATGGCGGTTTCGCTATACTCTTGCAGTACAGTATTTGGCACTGACTTCTCATAGGATGTGTGCGATCCAGCCCTGGGGGGTTTCCATAGCATTACACTGCACTTTATGCCAGCGACACTTCCTGGTCGGGATCAATAGCTTTCCCGCAGGATTACTTCCCCGCAAAGGTATACTGGAGATAGCACTGCAGCATGTAAATACTACGGGAATAGAAACGCATAAAAGGTAAACACAACTATTTTTTTAATCAGCAGCCCTTTTAGTTCTGCTACTTTGATTGGCTACTTGCAAATTATAACTTTATGTTGCACCTTAACAAATATAATTATACATCATAGGATTTTTTAAACTGGGCAGTTGTCCAGCAAGTACCTTAGGAGACAGTTTAGTATCAGTCGTGTAATATTTGAATTGCATATCCATTTCTTCCATGTTTTCAAAGTTTTATTAGTGAGTTCAACAACTTTAATTCAATTTAAAACTTTTAAAAAATTGTTCCATTGTGGCCTACCGAGAAATCCAGGCTCTGGAGGAGCCTAAATCCGTGTTGACAGTAGCAGGGTACACTCCCCGTGTTGCTGCTGATTGGCCGAGTGCGGTACTTTTTCCTTTCACTGGCCGCGGAGTTGATCTGTCACCGGTGGTTCCAGGTTGGGATACAGAACTATTAAGTTTGGAATGTTGAATAGTAACAGAACAATTAAGATTTGATAGCTTGTAGCTCCCGTATACATTGCAGTACCAAGAGTTGTAAATTAGCTTGAAGCATAAAAAGTCAGTGGCAGGCCGATACGTTCCTTCACTTTTCTGTTTGTTTTGTAGGTAGTACATTGACAGAAGTTTCACAGCTACAACTAATTTATTTTCTTTTTTTTTTCTATTTTTATGAATCTGTTGGAAACTGTTGGAGTAAAAACTGAGACCAAATAGATAAAATATTAGTATGGAAGGTTAATGTGTGAAGCTGTTTACTATTTTATATCGAGAAGTCCGTGGAGAGTTTCTAAAAAAAACATATTGAATTGTTTCATTGGTAGTCTTAAATGCTTTGTTGTGTATCAGTTCAGATGTATTATAGATCCCTGTAGATACATTTATGATGTGCTGAGGAGCTAGGTTAGATAAAGCATCTGTTTTTAACAGATCGTCGTGCAACCTAGTTGGTGGGAAGGGAATCCAGTATAATCTGCCGATCCTGTCAAGTGCATAAAATATAAATCGGAGCTATGTTACATACATTTCCCCACAACTTAAGAATAGGGACAAAGGGTGAATTATAGTATTTTTTAAGTTTGAGGTGTTTTGCCCTTTCTTTTGCAGAACACATATGTAAACATTTCTTTTGCTGGGGCTAGCTGCTTGAAAGTATTGTGCATATTCCTCCAAAAATGAGTGAATGTCAGGGGTGGGCAGACTTTTTGATTTTGTGTTATACTGCTGCAGCAGTCGTAGATTTGTTTCTTTCTTGTATGTTATTAAAGTGTAGTTTTTCGTTTGTTACTAGCAATTTTAGAAAGGTCTGACATATGTTTACATCTTAACTAGATTGATTTACAACAAACAAATTACAGCTATATTATTATGAGTGAACTGTGACAAAGCAGCTAACATTTTCTAAAAAGATCAACCCATAACTCTTGTGAAATATAATTCTAAAGTAGTGTCATGTCCTCTGTGGATTGGAAAAATAAAACCTCTAATTCAGTCATTGTTGGTGGTATTCAGTTTACGTAACACTCTTTCACAGCACAGTTTTAAAGCTGATTTTAGCTTTAAGTTAACCCAGGAGAGCTCCGTATCTGAATGACATGCTGTGGCTCTTCTGATGAGCATGCTGTCATTACATCCCCCCAGTAATATTATAAAACAGTTCGCTTTCCTCAAGTTCTGATTCTAATGACTTACCTGTTACTGCAGATGTGTAGTAGTCAGTGTAATAAATCCCCCTTGCTTTCAATTCTTTCTTCTCCACGATCACAGTCCTCTTCCTTCAGCTGTGTACCGCGAATGAATCTACCGACGCAAAAAACGACAGGGCGGTGCTTTGGCGCATGCGCACACCAGCTGAAAGACGCTGGCATTAAAAAAAATGGGAAAAAAGTAATGTGGCGCATGCGCACAACAGCTGAAGGACGCGGATGTGAAAACACACGGAAAAAAAGTAAAATTTCAATTTAAGGGTCACGGGCCGCATGGAAGAGCTCTGAGGGCCGCATGCGGCCCGCGGGCCGCGGGTTGGACACTACTGATCTAGCACATTATGCATGTACTTAGGTTATTGGACCACAAGTACTAGTATGACTCCGTCATAATCTGTATAGGTGTAAATGACCCGAGATGCACCTTACTAGACTATATAAAGAAATACATCATGGAGCTGTTGGAATATTTGTCCCAGGCTGGTATGAGCCTAGCTTTGAGCAGCATTTTACCTTTTCCAAGGATGATGGCACAATATGAACAATAGATGACTGACTTCAATAATTGGCTTAGTTTTTGGTGTTATTCTAAGGGGATACAATATTTATCAGCATGGAAGGAGATGGTCAACAGACCATGCTGCTTTGTCAGGGATGGTCTGCACATCTCCCCTTTAGACTTTTGAATATTGGCTAAAAATTGTCCTCCTCCATAGTGCCTTTTTTTAGGCAATGCCGAACTGAAACACTTCCAACATAGCAGATCAAAGCCAAGAATGCTCAGTGCTAGGAGTCTAAACAAAAAACTTCACTCTCTAGAAGTTGTCTTCACCCTAGAGAATGCTGACATCTGAGCAGTCACTTAGACATGGTTTTAAGCCTTGCAGAGCACACTGACAGTGCAAGGTTCTAATGCCTTCCACACATTTAGACCAGCTTCTACACAGACAGACACTAAAGGTGGAGGTGTCTTGATTTACATAAAAAGTAAATATACGTCAAGGCTGGTCAGACAGGACAACACACTTGAACCTTCACCATGTTCAAATTACCATAGGCAAAATCCTGCACCACGTCTTTGCAACTGTAGGTCCCCCCTATGACCCAGGGAACCCATACCATGTATTTAAATGTATTGGAATCACTCACCATCCAACCCAATACCATATTCATGGATGACTTTAATTACCCAACTATTAACTGGGGATCATATTTGACACCAAACGTACAGGCATAGAGATTCCTGGATTTTGTAAACACAAACTCCCTTGACCAGATTGTCAATACACTAACCAAGGTACAACCATTCTGGATCTGGGCCTCGCTAATATGGCAGAGTGCAGCACACCCCCTAGTGTATTGTCATCTCTGGTAAGGCAGTCTCTTTTGAAATTAAAATAAAACTGGGAACCCCAGCTAACCCTGGAATATTCAGGAAGGTACTCTAAGGCTAACTTCTTACTATTAAGTGATAACCTGACAAAATTTCAAGCTCCCATAAACCCTGAGAACAGTGCTGCCTACAGGGAGCTGTTCACAGAAACCCTGTACAAGCATGTGAGTAGCTGCATGGAGGCAGCTGTACCCACCAGGAAGAAGTACAGAACTAACCACCCAAAAAAACAAGTTACACTGATGAAATCCCAACATCAATAGGCTGTATAACAGAAGGAAGAAAATCATGGCTAAAATTAGGAGGTGCAGCACCCAGCAGGATAAAAGCACTCTCATCAAACTAAAGCTACTCAGAGGACAAATAAAGTTAACCAAAGCCAAATATGAGGCAAATTTGGAGGCCAAGGGCATCCAAAAGCCATTCTTTAACTGTTTGCTTCCTCAAATGCAATACGTAAATTTGTGAAGAGCTCATTGTTAATGGAGCCACCTATACTGAGCCAGAAGATGTAGCAAACATACTAGCCGACAAATTCAGCTGCAACTTTACCACTCTCTCCATCTCAACCTACCCTCAGGAAATACCATCAAATATAACTCCCCCTGCTATCACAAGTGAACAGGTCCTTAATGGTCTCTCTCTAAGGTGAAGAACACTGCGTCAATGGGCCTAGACAATATCCCATGATACCTTCTAAATAACGTGAAACATGACCTTTCAGCCCCTTTGGAATTGGTATTTAACTGTAGCCTCCAAACAGGCATTGTGCCTTATGAATGCAGAACAGCAACAATCATCTCTCTGCACAAAGGTGGGCCATCTACAGACCCTGGTAACTACAGACCCATAAGCCTTACTAGTCACATATGCAAAGCCATGGAAAGAATTATCACAGAAATGATCCATAATGACACAGGAAACCTCTAGACACTGGACCCAATTCAATTGGTTTCGTCAAGAGCAGGTCATGCCTAGTCAGCCTGGTGGACTTCTTTGAGAAGGTCACTAGAGCAATGGATGAGGGCAAAATGGTTTACGCTGCTTATTGACCTGGCTAAGGCATTTGACACTGTGCCCCACTCAGGCATTATTAACAAACTCAAGAGGTTAGGTATAAACCCTTATTTCACCCAGTGTATAGCCAGTTGGCCCAGAAACAGTGCCCAGGAAGCTAGAATTGGGGACTCCCCTCTACAAAGAGGTCAGTCACAAGTGGAGGTCCTCAGGGATTGATCCTAGTATTGCTTCTTTTTAGCATTTGCTTCTCTGAAGTCTAGGCCAATATCAATAGACTATGGCTGAATAAATTTTCAGAAGATGGCAAATTATGAGCTGTCATTGATTCCCCCACCAACATAAATGTTCTCCAGGAAGGGCTGACACAGACAAACAACTGGTGTCAGAGACATGGACTAAAACTAAATGCCAAGAAATGCATAATAGTATCCCTCAGGAAGTCATCCACCCCTGATATCTATCATATTGACAACACGCCCCTAAGAGTTAACAGAGTAATCAGGGACTTGGAGAGACACATAAGCAGTAATCTAGCCTTTGACAATCACATGTCTACAGTAGTGAGGAAGTCATTCTGTGTTCTGGAACTTCTAAACAAAGGTATGGCAGCTAGGTCCAAGGAAGTCATTGCTGCACTATATTTGGCATTCATCAAATCTATCATTGAGTACAATGCCCCCTTTGATATGTACCTTACCAGACATATCCAGCAATTGGAACATCTACAGAGATTCCTCACTAAAAGAATATAATGAGTAAGTAACATGTCATTTGCAGACCACCTCAAGGACCTATCCCTGTATCCTGTATTCTGTCTCCCACAGGCTGTTGAGGGGAGGGCCATGCCCTGGCATACAAGGCATTGTCAGACCCCACACTGATGGACCTCCTGCATATCCGCAAAACAAACAGCAGCAGAATTACCTGTTCTAAAGACTTAAACCTTGTCTGTGGTATGAATAGGACCAGCTGGAGAGACAAGACTACCCCTTGTTTAGAACAGGCTTACATCCATGTGAAGCAGAGTTCCTCCCTAATCCAATTTGAGTGTAACTTCGACAGTTGGATGGGGAGCAGGAAATGCATCCGTAGTTTGGCACCTATGTCTCTAATGGACATAGGCAGCCTGTCAATAGTTCATCCACCAGGTCCCTGCTTGTAAATGTTTCATCTCCCAAGCCACTGGTTACACTTAAGGTTATCAGCACTTGTCAGAGATTTGAGATGCATGGCTAGGCTTAAAAAGGCCCTTGTGGTCATTAGCCTAGTAAACACCTATGAACCTATAAGTTATGTGGATCAGTAGCATATCCAAATAACTGTAAATTCTTTTTTATGGGACCCATTGCTCCTACCACTATTGGGACTATCTGGGTATAATCCAGAAGAATACATGTGACCGTGCAGCAAGAAATCACAAAACTAATAATCCAAATGAATGCTCACATAGTGAACCCTGTGTGCAAATCTCCAAAGACAGAGAAAACAACCATCCACTTCTTTAACTCCACATATTTATTGTGAATTAATACTGTTGCCACATGAAACAAACAAAAATAAAGTTGAAAAGACTGAGGTTAAGCGCTGTTGTCCTATTGTTCAAAAGGACTTCATCAGAACCATTTAACAAATCATTTAAATAAGACAAATAAAAAAAATACATGTCTCAAATAATTCAATCGCAAAATAGTTGCCATGGAAAGAAATGACCTGGCACAGAGTAACGAACTAGTGAATGTAATAAAACACATCTTAATATAATTAAAAACCTGTGGGAGCCAAGAATATACACATAAGAAAAAAAAATGTATGAATGAAACGTATGTGAATCAAAAGATAAAATAACATATAATATGAAGTTTAAAGTTTAGTCTTGGAATTCTCACATAAAAACAGTCCTGTATATTAACAGCCTAAAAGTAAAATCATAAATCAGTTGAAAAACTGTTGGGGCTTACTTAAAAAATAATAAATAAAAAAACTGCACAATGAAAGAACTTCCTAATATTAGGTACTGTTCTTAAAGTTTAGCGTGTTTTATTCTTAAAGCAGGTGTAATAGAAATGCTGTCTTTGAGCTTGAGAAAAATTCCAGTGTTTAATTTTAGCTGCAGTTGTAGTTATCTATATTCTCGAAAAGTTCCATGGTTACCTCAACTCTCATCTAAAGGGACTATTTCTGTAATACCAAATAATTTTTTTTTGGAACTGGTACAAGTCTGGGAATATTTAAATAATGTATTATTAGTGGTTTTATTCTTGATGTTCTGATAAAGTCCTGGTGAACAATAGGACGAAAGTGCTTAACCTCAATCTTTTCTATGTTATTTTGTTTGTTTGCTGGCAACAGTTTCTACATGTGTGACGATTGGGGAGAGATGGGCGAAGGCTGCCAGCCTAATCAAATAGAATTTTATATATAATTCTGGCATTTGTAAATGTAAAATACAGGCATGATGTCCTTCAAGGATGCATCTGCAGTCATTACAAATGGGTTGTCCTGTCGTCAGGCAGCCCTTCGGTCGGCCGGATTCCAAAGTCTGGGTCTGGCCTCGGCTGGTGTCGCACTTCACCCGACGTCATAGCTGCAGTTATTCGGGTATAAAGGCATCAGCCGACGCCATTTTCCCCAGTCTTTCTTGCCGCGTGGCGCCCGAAGCAGAAGCTGTTCGCAAGTGCCGGTCGGTCAGATCCAGAGATTACTACTACCGAATACTACTTCGAAGACTTCTAAAAAGCTAAGTACCCCGTTGGGGACTCTTTCTTGCCTCAGCCGATGTCAGAGAAAGTGAATAACTGTTTATCTTGTGGGAAACAAATACCTCATAAAGATTTCCACTCCTACTGTATACATTGTTTAGGCCCAAACCACGACGTAGCAGCTTGTCTAGCCTGCGCTTCTTTTAACCGACGGACGCTTAGACGCCGGTCGGAGTTTGCTGAACAAATTTTCGGCTCTGATTTTGCCTACATTATGCCGTCGGATCCTCCGACAACGCAAATTTCCAAAGCGAAAGAAAAGGACCGACACTCGCAGTCCGCGGTCTCGGCCGAAACCGCGATTAAGCAAACCGCGAGTGTCTCGGTTTCGGCCGAAACCGAGCAAGCGGTTCTTTCTCCAGCCGAAACCATGCCTTCTACCGAGGCCTCCTCTAACCTGGTAGAATCAGCTTCTGAAATCCAGCCTTCTGTTGCGGTTTCTCAGGAATTATCAGACACAATTCCCTGGATATTTCAACTCCTGCGTGGAGCTGCTAGGCCTCCTGCAGCCATGTCTATTAAGGCCTTTGCCAGGGCTAAAGCAGCCAAAGCTTCAAAACTGTGCCTGCCAAACCCCCACACAGGCCCAGCACTAGCTCTCATATGCTTTCTTTGGCTGAGGATTTAATTTCTTTAATTCGTGGATCCCAGCCTCATCCAGACAGGTCCTCTCCCACCTCCAGAAAGAGACCTAGAGCAGAGCCCCCTGAACCAGTATCCACTGATGGTTCCTCTGATGAATCAGAACATACAGACCTTCCTGAGGCTTCTTATTCTCCTTACGAAGACTCTGATGCGGAAGAGTCCATTCCTTCAGCCTCTCCACCTGAGAAATTTTCCTTTGGGGAAACCTTGCATGCTATGAGGGAACAATTTCAGTGGCAGGGCCAAGATTTCTCAGACTCCAGAAAAAGGCTTAGAACCTTTCTACATTTGCCACAACATAGGCCTTTAGCTATACCTCCAGTTCTTTCTGTTGTAGATGATGCATTTAATGATGCTTGCACTGCTCCTGATTCATTACCTCCGGCTCCTGCTAGGCCTGATAAGTTCTACAGGGTCCCGGACACTCATCACCATTTATACAAGGCTCCTTTTGCAGATCCAGAGACTATCGCCCAGGGCCCTAAAGCTGTAGCTGCTACTTCTACTAAAAACCCCCTCCCCTCTGAAAGGGAATCCAGGTCCTTAGAGAGATGGGGTAAAAAAGTTTACACTTCTGCTACCTTGTCAGCTAGGGCTTTGAACTGCCAATTTCATATGATTCAATATCAAGAGTTTATGCTTGACCAGTTAACTAAAAAGCTTTCCTCTGAAGAATCTTTAGATAAAAAATATGTTCAGGAAATGGTACATAACATACAGCAGGTTAGTAACCATTCTTTAAAATGTGGCTATGATGCACTGGAGGCTTCCTTTAGATCAGCCATGACTGGCACAGTTATCAGGAGACATGCATGGTTGAAAGAACAGGCATTACCAGACCATGTCAAATCAAAGCTTTTGGATGCACCCATGGACAAGGTCAATTTATTTGGTTCCCCTGCTCAGCAGGTACTAAAAAAAATGGAAGAGAAGGCGAAATCTGTACAAACGGTGAAAGATTTCTTACAGGTTCAACCTCCAAGGTTTAGCAGGAACTGGCCCTCCAAGAATTGGTCCTTTCCGGACTCCTCAAAGGCTCAGAGAGGCAGGAATAGGCGTTCAAGAGGCAGAAACCAATCCAGGGGTGCCTACAGGGGACGCCAATGGCAAGGTAACAACCAGCGAGGCACGGACGTAGCCACCACCACAACACCTCAATCACAGTGACTTGACAGTGGCACCGCCTACCAGGGAACAACTAGAAGCACCCTTAGGCGGAAAATTAACCTTATTTTCAAAAAACTGGCATTGCATCACAAGGGAAAAATGGATTTTGCAAACTATAGACCAAGGTTACAGGTTCCATTTCCATACTCTACCAGGGAAGAGAGGAATGCCAAACCTACCACCTACTCAAAGGACAGAAGCTCTAAAACAAATATCTCAGCTATTAAGAATGAGAGCTGTGGAAAAGGTACCATCTATGGAGCAAGGAAAGGGATTTTACTCCAGACTCTTCCTGGTACCAAGAAAAGAAAACAAATGGAGACCCATTCTAGACCTGTCCGCTTTAAACACATTCCTTATTGTTCCAAAATTCAAAATGCTGACCCTACAGCAGCTTCTTCCCATGCTGGGCAAGGAGTCTTGGCTGGTAACTCTAGATCTCAAGGAGGCATACCTGCACGTCCCCATAAGACCAATTTGCAGAAGATACCTCAGATTTCTTGCAGGATCAGAGCATTATCAATTTTCAGCATTGCCCTTTGGCTTATCTACTGCGCCCAGAGTGTTCACGAAATGCCTGGCATCAGTAATTGCTCATTGCAGACTTCAGGAATCCAAATTTATCCCTACCTGGACGACTGCCTGATACAAGCGGACAACAAAAGCAAGCTAGCAGAAGACTTACAAAGAGTCATTTACCTGCTGCAAGCCTTGGGCTATACAGTCAATATAAAAAGTCAAGGCTGATTCCATCCCAAAGAATAACCTTTCTGGGTGCAGAGCTGGACACATCAAAACAAATGGCATTCCTAACTGCAGAAAAGAAAGAGCAACTACCTCTCTACTTCTTGGCATTAACAAAGCAGAACCACCTAACTGCAAGAAAAGTACTGCAAGCTCTAGGCTTCATGGCATCCTGCATAATTCTGGTCCCTCATGCCAGACTGCATATGAGAAAGCTACAGTGGTACCTAAGGAATTTGTGGTCCCAACACAAGCACAGCCTAGAAACCAAAATCCCAATAATCCCATGCCTGAAACAAGAGTTCCTATGGTGGGCTCAGGCCTGTCAAGCAAACGCAGGATTGCCCTTCTGCAAAAGCCAACCAAGCCAAACCATCACGACAGATGCCTCAGACCTCGGTTGGGGGGGCACACATGCTGGGCAAGTGCATACAAGGCTTATGGACTCAAGACCAGCTGCGCCTACACATAAATCTAAAGGAAATGCTGGCAGTAAAATTGGCAATCCAGTCATTCAGACCATTTCTCCAAGAAGGTCAGTTGATGATAAGGACAGACAACACCACAGTTATGTGGTACATCAACAAACAGGGAGGCACCCATTCATATCCTCTATGCCGGCTGGCACTGGACCTATGGAATGTGGCCCTGAGCTACAACATTCAGTTACAAGCAATTTTTGTACCGGGAAAAGAAAACATTCTAGCAGACATATTAAGCAGAACAACCACGAATGGATGCTTCATCCGGACATCTTCAAAGCCATCACAAGGGAATGGAGATTACCACAAATAGACTTGTTTGCATCCCCATTCAATCACCAGCTAAAGAAATTCTGCACAAGGATGTACCACCCACTTGTTTGGAAGGTGGACTCCCTATCTTTCAGTTGGAAAAACCTGACCATACGCATTTCCACCACTTCCTTTGATGCACAAGGTGCTTCTGAAGATCAAAGAGGACCATCCAAGGATCATCCTGATAGCTCCAGACTGGCCAAGACAACATTGGTACCCATTGCTGAGGAGCATGTCTCGGGAACAAATATGGACACTACCCCTAATCCCACTACTGTTAACACAGAACAACTACAACATCCTGCATCCAAACCTGAAAACTCTGCAGCTAACTGCCTGGAACATTACATAACAGAAAATAACCCAAATTTATCCCAAAGGGTTAAAGACATAATCCTGGAGGCTCGCAGACCTTCAACAAGAAAGAATTATGCAGCAAAATGGAAAAGATATCTCATTTGGAGCACTGCAAAGGGAGAAGATGTGACTCTGGTAAACATGGCCAACATCCTAGAGTACTTGGCAGAGCTCTTCCACACAGGCCTGCCCTATTCTTCCATCAAGATACATGCATCAGCTATTTCAGCACAATACAGCTTGGATCCTCCTGTCTTCTCTCATCCCCTGCTCAGACAGTTTCTGAGAGGAATTAAAATGTAAAACCTCCCAGGAAACCACCATTGCCAGCATGGGACTTGAACTTTGTGCTAGAAAAATTGACACTTCCTCCTTTCGAGCCAGCAGCAACAGCAGAATTACAATACTTATCCTGGAAGACTGCTTTCCTGCTGGCAATAACTTCAGCAAGAAGGGTCTCTGAACTACAGGCATTAATGGCAGTGCAACCCTTCCTGATCTTCCATCAAGATAGAGTGTCCATGAGAACAAATCCTACATTTATGCCTAAGGTGGTATCCAGAGTGTCATTAAATCAGGCTATCCACCTACCTACATTCTTCCCAAACCCACAGAACAGGGAGATAAAGACTTTTGCATACCTTGGATGTACACAGACAGTTACGCTACTACCTGGACAGGACTAAGCCCAATAGAAAAACTGACCAGCTTCTGGTAGCATATGCCACAGGAAAGGAAGGAAAACCAATTTCAAAACAGACAATCTCCAAATGGATAGGAAATTGCATTAGATTTTGTTACTCCTACCATGGAAAGAAAACCCCAGAGAACATCAGGCCTCACTCCACAAGGGCTACAGCCACTACCACAGCTTTCTTACGAGGAGTGGCTACCAAGGACATTATAGAGGCTGCTACTTGGACCTCCGTGCATACATTTGCCAAGCATTACAATTTACCTTTATACTCTAGATCCCGAGCAGGTTTTGCCACTGCTGTTTTGCAAGGGATCCTAGCTACACCATAATCTATACTCTTTCCTCCTCCCCTTGTTTAGCTATGGTATTCTACCCATTTGTAATGACTGCAGATGCATCCTTGAAGGACATAGTACAGTTTTGTACCTACCATAAATGTAGATGTCCGATAGGAATGCATCTGCAGTCAGGATTACCCACCCACCTTCCCTTCTGAGGTACTCCTAGGGTATTTGCCAGCCTTCAGCTAGCTTGGGGATCTATTATGGTGTATTTGTTTGTATATATGTACATACATGCTTATTTTTGTGTTTGCTCTCTACTATTTGGAATCATTGGCATTTATCCAAATTTAGCCTTCCAAGAGGGCACCTGGCATCTGGGGCAAGAAACACTGAGGAAAATGGCGTCGGCTGATGCCTTTATACCCGAATAACTGCAGCTATGATGTCGGGTGAAGTGCGACACCAGCCGAGGCCAGACCCAGACTTTGGAATCCGGCCGACCGAAGGGCTGCCCGACGACAGGACAACCCATTTGTAATGACTGCAGATGCATTCCTATCGGACATCTACATTTATGGTAGGTACAAAACTGTACTTTTTCTTGAGTGTAAAAGAATACTGTGAAATGTGGAACTGCAAAATATGTGACAACATTGCACCCTATTGGCCCAGTGAAGCATGTTGTGAACCTTTTATGTTAGAAATCGGGTCCAGTGAGTCTGGATGAAGGTTTCATGTCCATTGTTTTAAGGCTAAAGTTTATGACCAGAAATTAGATGTGCTTTATTGCTCTGGGTTCTGTTAGAATATACAAGTGAAATGACTTGTATTGTTGTAAGTTTCTGAGCAGGTGTTAGATTGCTAAATAAACCTAAGTGTCAACATGATGTAATTTGGGAGGGCGTTAGAGACATGTTTGTTAGTAATGTTTAAATACTATTTCTCACAAGAGACTGGGGAGCATTTTGATCTTGATATACAACTTATCAGCACTCTGCCTTATGGTCACATGTAAGTTTTTAGCACTGTGATTTCTTGTAGGAATAGTTAAAGCTAGCAAAGGTTAATTAGGTATTTTTCTTTGAAATCAGACATGTCCTACTGTATTATTTTAAGTTTCTGTATGATCTCTGAACTCTTAGATGTCTCTGTGGTGTAGTAGTTTTGTCTTGTGTTTTAATTATTTATTATTAAATATGTTTAAAACCTTCTACCTGTGGCTGGTTTATGTAGAGATAAATTATGCTTTAGAGTACATTATATATTTAAAGAGTTTACTGTCTAAGCCCTTCCAATAAGCTTAGACTGAATAGTCACATTACCATTGGATAATAATAATGCACAGTAATAATTGGACACCCTTTTAAGGGCCTTTTAGTAGCTGATATTATGAGCTGAGTGGTGGCAGAGATTACTACCATATGATCTGGGTAAAGGGGCGCAGCTGGAGAATCTGTGTCGGCCTTTCCCAGGAGTGTCTGTGAAGTTGTATAAATACGTATCACAAAGTGTGTGTGTGTTTGTTGTGTCAGCTACTTGGCAGGGACACGAAGCACTGGTTGGACAGAGAGGGTACTGGAGGTTTTAGCTTGCCCAGCTAGGCTGAGACCTGGACCCTATAGCTGTGCCAGTGGGGAGTCTTATTGGGGACCTGGTGCAAGGGAGCAACCAGCCCCAGACTGACTGTGCTCTCTGTGTGCACTTAAGGGAAATTGTACTTTACTGTGTGTATTAGTTATCCTTTCCTCTCTTCTAGGAGACGACCTCCCAGGTGGTAGTGGTGAGGATTGAGGCTCCTTGATTGCTGGGCCAGGGCACGGTCGTCACAAATATTTGGCAGTGGTGGGATCTACTTCACACACTAACTGGCTTGTAGTGGTGTGGGTAGATTGAATTCCTGTTACTTATGTACAGTGATCTCTGAAAGTGTTTTGTACTCTAAAAACAGCCATGCAGTGTATACTCAGAGTTCAGATCACAATTGTTTTATTTCTTTTGTTAGCTTAGTGTTAGTCAGGGTGAGCAGGCAACATGTCAGCAGAAGAGTAAGGTAGCTAACAAGGAGCCAGATGGTGGAGATGTGCCAGGCTAGGGGACTGGTGCATGGAAACCTGACTAAAGCAGACCTGATTGCAGCCTTGGTTATAGCTGCATCAGAAAACAGCAGTCTGGAGGATAATCAGACTGACAGTGGAGATACAATACCCTCGGAGAATGGACAGCTCAACCTTCCTTCAGTGGACTTAAAAATTCAGCTGGAGCTAAAGAGACTTGAGTTGGAGGCCAGGCGTATGGAACTAGAAGCAGACGAGAAAATGAGGAGTCTACAAGTTGAGGAAAATGAATGGCAGAGGAGGCAAGAAAGGGAAATGCTGACTCTTCACCAGAGTCATGGAGGTAATGGGGAAGGGAGTAACCGGACCCCAGAAGCATAAAAGGTCAGTAAATTTCTTCCACAGTGTAAAGAGGTGGATAATTTTGATAGCTTCATTCATATGTTTGAGCTGGTATGTAAACAGTATGAAGTTGACCAAGGGCTCTGGGTACAGTTCCTGACCCCCTTACTCCATGGTAAAGCTGTAACTTCTTTAGCAAAAATGCATGACACTGAGTGTTTTGATTATACTGCTGTAAAAAGACACTTGGAATGTTTTAAGCTAACACCTGAAATGTATAGGAAAAAGTTTTGTGAGATGAAAATGTATGTGAATATGTTGCTGAACTGAGCACTTATTTTCATAGCTGGGTGAGTGGATGTCAGGTCACCACTTTTGAAGAGCTAGCAGACCTTTTGGTAAGGGAACAAGCCCTTAGCACATGTCCTGAGGACATGAGGATCTGGTTAGCTGAAACTGTGACTTCAGAGTTGGAGAAGAAGGGAGACCTATACCTAGCAAGCAGGGCAGCCCTACACAGGAAAGGGAACCCCAGTACTGCTCATGGGACTAAAAGAACCCATGGTGGGAAACACCGACTGCCCCAACAGAATCCGCCAGTAGCAGGGGAAGCCACTAGTCCAGGAGCTTGGGTTAAATGTTTGGAATACAACCAGTGGGGCCATATGGCATACAGATGTCCACGGAGGCAAGGTGGGGAACCAAAGGTGAAGGAGCCAGTAAGTGTAAAAGACAAAATGCCAACAGTGGGTTGTTTTGAGACAACAGGGGTATGGAACTACCATCCTGCAGATGTCCAGAGAGAAGGATTTGGATGAGGCAGTACTATGTACTTATGCAGTTACATGCAGTGAGGCTAGGAGACAAGCATGTGGATGTTCTTCGTGTTTCACTGTTGCAGTCATTACACTTGGGTAATCCTGCTGGCAGGTTGCCCTCAGTCAGCCTGAATTCTAAAGTCTTGGGTCCTGCGTCGGCTGCTGTCACCCCTTCCCTGATGTCAGGTCGTCAGGGGTATAAAAGAAGCAGCCGACGCCATTTTCTTCAGTCTTTCATGCCGCGAGGTCCCCGAAGCAGAAGCAGTTTGCAAGTGCCGGTTGGCCAACTCCTGAGATTTTCATGTTCGAGTTTCAGACCCGAAGTCTTCAATAAAGCTAATTACCCCGTCGGGGAAACTTTTTTCTTGCTCCAGACCGATGTCAGAAAAAGTTAATTGTATTTCTTGTCGAAAGCAAGTACCTCATAAAGACTTTCATTCTTACTGTATTCCTTGCCTAGGCCCTGATCACAATGTTTCTGGTTGTCGGTTTTGTTCTAGATTTAGCCAATGCACTATTAAGCGTCGGTATGATTTTGCTTTAAACTATTTTGGACACCGGTTTAATTATCCAGAAATGTCGTTGGATAGCCATCCGACTACCGGAGTTCACAAAAAATGCAAAGAAAAGGAGAGAGATAAACAACCGAGGTCCAAAACAGACAACGAAGCTTCTCCTAAGCCAGTCGCCGGTTCTCAGTGAGGCGCTTTCGCAGCCCCTGACGCCCACTACTTTAGAGTTGCAGGCCGCTACCGACTCCCACTTGGAGTCGGCTATGCTGCTGGAAACTCAAGGTATTGGAGCCTCGGACACTATTCCCTCAGATGGGTCCGGAGCCGCTGAGCAGGCACCGGCTTCTGAGGGTGCATTCAGACCTAAACATCTTTACATTAAACTGACTTCAACTTCAAAAGCAAAGACTAAAGCACCTTCTAAAGCAAAGAAACAAACTCAAGAGCCATGTGACAGGCCTCTATGCCCAAAAAACAGATGCTCAAAATGGCCGAAGACTTGATTACCTTGATCAGGGGTTCCCATCCCCCTCCTGATAAGAGGCCTAGGCAAGAGACTGACTATGAATCTTCAGATCAGGTTTCTATTTCTTCTGATTCCTCTTCTGATCAGGAATATTTTCTTCCCCCCATGAGGATTCTGATGCTGAAGAATCTATACCTTCAGCTTCTCCTCTAGAGGACTATTCTTTTGAGGAAACCTTGCATACCATGAGGGAACATTTCCACTGGGAGAGCCAGGATTTTTCAGAATCTAAAAAGAGGCTCAGGGATTTCCTTTTACTTCCTCAACACAGGCCTCTCACCATTCCACCTGTGTTAGACATTGTAGATGATGTGTTTTTGGATTCTAGTCTGACCCCTGACTCCTTACCTCCAGCTCCTGTTAAATCTGACAGATATTAGAGGGTTCCTGACTCTCATAAATTCCTTTTTAAAAACCCTGCTGCAGACCCAGAAACTATTTCACAGGGTCCCAAAGGAGTTAAGGCTTCCGCTGCAAAAAACCCTACCCCCTCTGACAGGGATTCTAGGGCACTGGATAGATGGGGAAAAAAAGGTTTACACATCTGCTACCTTGGCTATAAGGGCATTAAACTGTCAGTTTCATATGCTCAAATATCAGCAACATGTCATGGCATTGCTTAAACAGAAAATGTTAAACTCTGAATGTGCAGAAAACAAGGAAATGCAGGATTTATTGCATGCAGCTGAACAAGTTGGAAAGCATAATTTGCAATGTGGTTTTTATTCTTTGGAGGCCTCCTGCAGGGCCGCAGTTACAAGTCCTGTAATTAGGAGGCATGCTTGGTTAAGGGAACAAAATCTGCCTGATCATGTCAAAGTTAAATTATTAGATGCACTTTTACAGCATGATACTTTGTTTGGTGTTAAGGCAGAAGAGGTGTTAAAGAAAATGGAGGACAAAGCTATATCTATGCAAACAGTCAAAGATTTTTTACAAGTACAGCCACCTAGGTTTAGTAGGCACTGGCCTACAAAGAATTGGTCCTTTCCTGTGTCAGACAGACCTCAAAGGGGCAGATCCCAGGCGCAAGGTTCATACAGGTCAAGGCAATGGGGTGCTTCTACCTCCAAAGTTGGAGAAGACAAATCACAACCATACAGGAAACAGTCCCAATGAATTCCCCCTGCCTGCACCAAGCACTTATCTCTTGGCAGCACCCTTAGGGGGAAAATTAGCACTTTTTTTCTCAAAATTGGCACATTAAAACCCAGGACAAGTGGGTTCTAAATATAGTGTCACAAGGCTACAAGTTCCATTTCCATACCCTGCCAAAGGCAAATGGCTGGCCAGATCTGCCAAAAAATCAATGGGCAGAGGTGCAAAAACAAGTCTCATCCCTCATGGACATGGGGGCCATTCAACAAGTACCAGACCAAGAGCAGGGACAAGGATTTTACTCGACTGTTCTTGGTACCCAGAAAGGACAAAGCCTGGAGACCAATACTGGACCTATCTATTCTGAACACGTTCCTGGATATACCAAAATTCAAAATGTTGACTTTGCAGCAGCTTCTGCCCATGCTGGGCAAGAATGCTTGGCTTGTGACTTTAGACCTAAAAGAGGCATACCTGCATGTCCCAATCAGACAATCATGCAGAAGATACCTCAGTTTCAAGGCTGGCTCAATGCATTACCAATTCTATGCACTGCCCCTTGGCTTATCTACTGCACCCAGGGTCTTTACAAAGTGCCTGGCACCAGTAATTGCATTCTGCAGACAAAGAGGAATACAAATATATCCTTACTTGGACGACTGTCTAATTCAAGCAGAGAACAAGGACATTCTTCTACAGCATCTGGTGTTTGTGAAAAGACTTCTAACATGCCTAGGGTACACAGTCAATGAAAAGAAATCAAAACTAGTACCCTCTCAAGAGATAATTTTCCTGGGTGCAAGCTTAAATACAACTGCCCAGATGGCTTATCTCATGCCAGACAAACAAAGGCAGCTGACTGCCTATTTCAAAATGTTGGCAACAAAGGCCCAGTTATCTGCAAGAAAAATTCTGCAGGCTTTGGGCTTCATGGCATCCTGCATCCTACTAATTCCATATGCAAGACTGCATATGAAGAAACTTCAATGGTACCTAAAAAGTGTTTGGACTCAACATTGCCACAGCCTGAAAACAATGATTACTCTCATTCCCTGCCTGCAACAGGAGTTTCGATGGTGGGCGAAGGCTTGTCACCAGAACAAAGGACAGTCATTCACATTACCCCCAGCCAGGCAGACACTATCAACGGATGCATAAGATTATGCCTGGGGGGCCCACGTGGCAGGAAGATGCATTCAAGGCACATGGGCCTCAAACCAAATGCATCTACATATCAATCAAAAAGAGATGCTAGCTGTTCAAAATGCCCTGACAGCCTTCAAGGACCTACTTCATCCGGGACAACTACTGATAAAGACAGACAACACCACTGTCATATGGTATATAAACAAACAGGGGTGCACGCATTCTTACCCCCTTTGCAGACTAACCATGACTTTGTGGGACACAGCATTGACTTACCAAGTACATCTGCAGGCACAATTCCTACCAGGAAAGGAAAACACTCTGGCAAACAAACTAAGCAGAAACCTCATGGATCCCCACGAGTGGCAGCTGTATCCACAAGTCTTCAGCATGGTAACAAGGAAATGGGGATGCCCGGACATAGATCTATTTGCCTCCCCTCACAGCTACCAACTAAAAAGATTCTGCACAAGGACTTATCACAGACAAGCATTGAAAGTGGATGCCCTATCAGTATATGCCTTTCCTCCACTGCCTCTCCTCCCCAAGGTACTCCTAAAGGTCAGACAGGAGAAGCCAAAGATGATACTGATTGCCCCAGACTGGCCCCGCCAGTACTGGTATCCAGTCCTAAGGAACTTGTCTCAATGCTCAGCTTGGACCTTACCTCAAATACCTCATCTACTGTCCCAGCAAAACAGTCAGATCCTGCACAGCCAACTCAGCACTTTAAACCTGGCAGCATGGCGGATAACATAGTCATACAAAACACACCTCTCAGTAAAGCTGTGATGGATGTCATTTTGGAAGCCAGAAGGCGTAGTACTAGAAAATCTTATGCTGGGAAATGAAAGAGATTCTGTGCTTGGAACCAGGCACAAGGAACTGATACAGCTGCACCAAATATTCCTCAGATTTTGCAATACCCAACTGAGATGCTGGACAAAGGCCTATCTTTCTCATCAATTAAAATTCATGACTCTGCCATTTCGGCTCATTACAATACAGTGCCACCAATCTTTTCTCATCCTTTATTAAAGAAGTACCTCAGAGGAGCCAAAAATTTAAGGCCTCCAAGGAGATCACCAATACCTGCATGGGACCTCAACTATGTCTTGGAAAAACTCACCCTGCCTCCTTTTGAGCCAGCTGCTACTGCCGATATAAAGTTTTTATCTTGGAAAACAGCTCTGCTCCTAGCAATAACTTCTGCTAGACGAGTTTCAGAGCTACAGGCACTCATGGCTGTGGAACATTTTATCATTTTTTATCCAGACAGGGTCTCTCTCAGAACAAACCCATCATTTATGCCTAAGGTGGTGTCCAGTGTGGCTCTTAACCAAACTATTCATCTGCCAACTTTTTATCCAAATCCACAGAACAAGGAGGAGAGAATTCTGCATTCTCTGGACATACACAGACAGCTTAGATTCTACTTGAACAGAACCAAAGTTTTCAGGAAGACAGAGCAATTACTAGTGGCATATGCTGCAGGATCACAAGGAAAGGCTATCTCAAAGCAGACTATTTCAAAGTGGATAGGCCACTGCATTCGTTTCTATTTGCACCATGGCAAGCCAGTGCCTAAGGGCATTAGGCCACATTTAACCAGAGCTGCAGCCACTTCAGCAGCCTTTCTCAGGGGAGTACCAACCAAAGACATTTTAGAGGCTTCTACTTGGGGTTCAGTGCACACCTTTACAAAGCACTTTCATCTGCCACTCTACCCTAAATCCAGGGCAGGCTTTGCCACTGCAGTTCTGCTGGGCCTCATAGCCGCTCCTAATGCTGTTTAGCTCCAGCCTCCCAACTATAGCTTTAGGACTCTACCCAAATGTAATGACTGCAACAGTGAAACACGAAGAACATAGTACAGTTGGGTACACTTACCATAAATGTAGATGTTCGCGTATATTCACTGTTGCAGTCCAGGTTACCCACCCCCATGCCCACTTTTTCTCCTGGAACTTTTCTTTCCTTCTCTGATTTATACAACCTATGTGGTGTATTTGCTTGTAGATGAAGGTAAAGTTTATATTGGCGCATATATTTATATATATATATATATATATATATATATATATATATATATATATATATATATATATATAAATAAATTTTGGCTACCCTTTTAGGGGCACCTGACATCTGGGGCAAGAAAAACTGAAGAAAATTGTCTGCTGCATCTTTTATACCCCTGACAACCTGACATCAGGGAAGGGGCGACAGCAGCCGACGCAGGACCCAAGACTTTGGAATTCAGGCCGACTGAGGGCAACCTGCCAGCAGGATTACCCAAATGTAATGTCTGCAACAGTGAATACACTCGAACATCTACATTTATGGTAAGTGTACACAACTGTACTGTCTGGTAGCCTGGGGGAGACCCAGACAGACTGCATACTTGCAGCCAGGACTGCTGAGGTGGTTACTTCAAGGAGTGAGCTACGCTGTAGCAGTGAGACTGAATGTGAGCCACAGCAGCTTGTGGGTACTGATGTACCCTTGGACAGGGTAACTGCAAAGGTAGAGGTGAGTAGTCGTACCCAGGCTGACAGTGAGGCACCGCTGTCAGAGGATGCCAGACTTCCTGTGGAAGGGGAGCTAGGAAGGGTTACAAGGAGAGACTTGAGTCAGGCTCAGCTGTCAGACCCTACATTGCAAGGCCTGAGGCAGATAGCTAGGGAGGCACATGATTCTCAAGGAAAGGGGGAATCTGTATACTGGAACAAAGAGTTACTGTACAGAGAGTGGACCCCAGAGGGGAGGGCTATAAGGTCAGTGAGTACAACAGTTGCTAGTGCCTAGAGCTTGCCATCTGGTGCTTCTAGCCATAGCCCATGATATTCCCTTTGCAGGTCATATGGGCATAAAACATGCAATGAAGCGTATTATGCAAAACGTCTATTGGCCTGGAATTTCCAGAGATGCAACAGGGTACTGCTGGACCTGTGAGCAGTGCCAAAAAGTAGGCAAGGCAGGAGACAAGGTGAGAGCACCTTTGATGCCTTTGCCTGAGATTGAGGAGTCATTTCAGAGCATAGCAATGGATATTGTGGGTCCTCTGAGTACCCCAAGTTCCACAGGGAAAAAGTATATCCTAGTGATGGTAGATTATGCTACACGATACCCAGAGGCAGTGACTTTGTCCTCCATTGAGACAGAGAAGGTGGCAAATGCTTTTTGAGAGATTTTCAGCAGGGTAGGTTTCCCAAGGGAAATACTGTCTGACAGAGGTGCCAATTTTATGTCAAACCTGCTGGCTTGTCTGTGGAAGTCCCATGGGATGAAGACCACCCCTCACCATCCCCTGACTAATGGTCTCGTTGAGAGGTTAAACTCTACAATCAAGTCCATGCTACAGGCATTTGCAGATCAGTTTAAGATGGAGTGGAACAAATATTTGCTCCATCTGTTGTTTGCTTACAGAGAGGTTCCCCCAGGAATCCACAGGTTTTTCACCCTTTGAGTTGCTGTATGGGCATAGGGTGAGAGACCTCTAGATTTAATTCGAGATGAGTGGGAAGGTGAGTGTGAGTCTCACAAGGAGTCTGTTGTGGCATATGTCCTGAACCTCAGGACAAGGCTCAGGGAACTCAAGGGCCTGGCCCAGGAGAACTTGGCAGAAGTCCAACAACAGAAAAATGTGTGGTATGACAGGAATGCTCAAGCTAGAGAGTATGCTGTAGGGCAGCAGGTGATGGTTCTCATTCCTGTCAGACACAACAAGTTGCAAGCAGCTTGGGAGGGACCCTACAAGGTGGTAAGAAAGGTAAGTGATGTTAAATACATGGTGGAAGTGCTAGGCAGACAGCAGGGGCACAAATTGTGCCATGTTAACATGATGAAACCTTACCATGATAGAAAGGCCTTTGTGTTGAGCATTTGCAGTGGATTGCAGGAGGAGTCTGAGAGAGATCTTGTGACTGATCTCCTCAATGAGGCTCAGGCTGACATCTTGGTGGAAGGGGTAGCAATGTCCCAACAGCTATCTTCTACCTAGGTTCGAGAAATCCGAGCAATGTTGCATGAGTTTGGGGGCATGTTCACTGGGAAACTAGGGAGCACTCACCTGGTGCAGCACCAGGTGGATACAGAACCCCAAAGGCCTATCAGGCAGGCCCATTATAGGGTGCCTGAGAGAGTCAAACAGACTTTGAGGGAAGAGGTACAGGAGATGTTTGAACTAGGGGTGATTCAAGAGTCCAACAGTCCCTGGGCCTCGCCAGTGGTACTGGTGCCACAGAAGGATAGCAGCACCAGGTTCTGTGTGGGTTACAGGAAATTAAATAGTCACACAGAGTCAGATGCTTACCCTATGCCTAGGACAGATGAGGCCCTAGAGCAGCTGAGTGGGGCTAAGTATCTTACAACCATTGATCTTACCAAGGGTTACTGACAGGTGCCCTCGACTCCCAGTGCTAGAGAGAAGTCAGCCTTTGTGACTCCTTTTGGCTTGTATGAGTTCACAAAGATGCCCTTTGGGATGAAGAATGCCCCAGCGATTTCCAGAGGCTGGTAGATCATATCTTAGCAGGAGGGTTTGCCCTTGCTTACATGGATGATATTGCTATCTACAGCCATTCCTGGCAAGAACAGCTTTAGCATATTAGGGAGGTGCTGGGCAGACTACAGAGGCAGGGTTGACCATTAAGCCGGCAAATGTCAAGTTGGTATGGCAGAGGTCTCCTACCTTGGATATAGATTGGGGAGTGGTAAGATAAGGCCAGAACCTGTCAAAGTGGAAGCCATTCAGGCATGGTCTGCACCTGTCACCAAAAAGCAGGTGAGAGCATTCTTGGGGACAGCAGGGTATTACAGAAAGTTTGTTCCCAATTATAGTACCAGAGCTGCTCCCCTCACAGACCTGACAAGGAAGAACAGGCCAGATAAGGTAGTGTGGACCCCAGCATGTGAGCAGGCATTTCAGAAGCTTAAGGAAGCTTTGGGAGGACCACCTGTGTTAGCCAGTCCAGACTATATCAAATAATTTTTTGTGCAGCTGGATGCTTTAAACTATGGGGTGAGGGCTGTACTTAGCCAGATTTCTACAGAGGGAGAAGAAAACCGAGTGGTTTATCTCAGTCGTAGGCTCCAACCGAGGGAGGAATGCTGTGCAGCGGTAGAAAAGGCATGTCTAGCCATAGTGTGGGCACTACAAAAACTTCAGCCTTGTCTGTATGGAGGAAAATTCACTGTGATGACAGATCACAACCCTCTAACATGGTTAAACAGAGCCAGTCAGCAAAATGCCAAGTTGCTAAGATGGAGTCTGGCGTTGCAAGCATATATGTCAGTGCAACACCATAGTGGGAGTAGCAATGCCAATGCAGATGGGCTCTCAAGACAGGGAATGGGGTGAGGTACACCCAGATAGACCGGACACACTCAAGCAATGTTTCTCAAGGGGCACTTGAAAAACTTGCTTGAGTTCCCTGGGAGGGGAAGAGATGTGACGATTGGGGAGAGATGGGTGAAGGCTGCCAGCCTAGTCAAATAGAATTTGATATATAATTCTGGCATTTGTAAATAAATGTAAAATACAGGCATGCTTTCTTGAGTGTAAAAGAATAATGTGAAATGTGGAACTGCAAAATATGTGACAACATTGCACTCTACTGGCCCAGTGAAACATGCTGTGACCCTTTCATGTTAGAATTCGGCTCCAGTGAGTCTGGATGAAGGTTTCATGCCCATTGTTTTAAGGCTAAAGTTTATGACCAGAATTTAGATGTGGAATGTGCTTCATTGCTCTGGTTTCTGTTAGCGTATACATATGAAATGATTTATATTGTTGTAAGTTTCTGAGCAGGTGTTAGATTGCTAAATAATGCAGTTTGTTTGCCTGGGAAAACCTAAGTGCCAACATGATGTAATTTGGGAGGGAGTTAGAGACATGTTTGTTGGTAATGTTTAAATACTATTTCTCACAAGAGACTGGGGAGCATTTTGATCTTGATATCCAACTTATCAGCACTCTGCCTTATGCTCACATGTACGTTTTAGCACTGTGATTTCTTGTAGGAATAGGTAAAGGTAGTAAAGATTAATTGGGTATTTTTCTTTGAAATCAGACCTGTCCTACTGTATTATTTTAAGTTTCTGTGTGATCTCTGAACTCTTGGATATCTCTGTGGTGTAGTAGTTTTGTCTTGTGTTTTAATTATTTATTATTAAATATTTTTAAAACCTTCTACCTGTGGCTTGTTTATGTAGAGATAAATTATGCTTTAGAGTACATTATATATAGGTTCATAGGTTCATAGGTTCATAGTTTATTACTAAGCTAACTGCCCTTGCGAGCCATTTTAAGCCTAGCCAGTTATGCCTTGTGAGACTCAAACCCTGCACCTTGGATTTGTAAGGCAAACACCTTAGCCATTAAGCCACCCTCCCAACCCAATATATTTATTGAGTTTACTGTCTAAGCCCTTCCAGTAAGCCTAGACTGTATAGTCACATTACCATTGGATAATAATATTGCACAGTAATAATTGGACACCCTTTTAAGGGCCTTTTAGTAGCTGATATTATTAGCAGGGTAGTGGCAGGGATTACTACCATATGGTCTGGGTAAAAGGGCACAGCTTGAGAATCTGTGTCAGCCTTTCCCAGGAGTGTCTGTGAAGTTGTATAAATACTTATCTCAAAGTGTGTGT
The DNA here is from genome assembly GCF_019279795.1 of Protopterus annectens. NCBI lineage: Eukaryota > Metazoa > Chordata > Ceratodontiformes > Protopteridae > Protopterus > Protopterus annectens. Next base: position 534,766,795 of record NC_056730.1, on the reverse strand, counting down.
GTGTTGTGTCAACTACTTGGCAGGGACACGAAGCACTGGTTGGACAGAGAGGGTACTGGAGGTTTTAGCTTGACCAGCTAGGCTGAGACCTGGACCCTATATCTGTGCCAGTGGGGAGTCTTACTGGGGACCTGGTGAGCAAGGGAGCAACCAGCCCCAGACTGACTGTGATTTCTGTGTGCACTTAAGGGAAATTGTACTTTACTGTGTGTATTAGTTATCCTTTCCTCTCTTCTACGAGATGACCTCCCTGGTGTTAGTGGTGAGGACTGAGGCTCCTTGATTGCTGGGCCAGGGCACAGTCGTCACAACATGGAGTTAAAAAAAAAAAAGTCAATGATTGTTTTCTCTATCTGTGGAGATTTTCATTCAGGGTTTACTGTGTGAGCATTCATTTTGGATCAACTTCTGGGTATCCTTCTTCCACATTGCCATTGTTTCTGCCTGCAAATCCTGATATTTTATGACTTTGTGTCCCTTTATACATAAGACACTGTCATCACTGCGTGTAGCAATTTCAAAGATTAATGCTACTTTTGTCTTCTTTCCATGGATTTGTATACCTTGTTTTCTGCCATCTATTTTTGAACTGCTGATAATGGGTGAAATGTGATATAAACTTCATCATTTTGTATAGGTTCATAGGTTCATAGGTTCATACTAGGCTATCTGCCCAAGGGCATTTGTAAGCCTAGCCCACAGTTATTTGGCTTTCGCCACCCCTTTAGTTTGAATAAAACTATGCCTATTATTTTGCTGTGCCTCTGTCAAGCAGTGACACTGAAGTAATCCCTGGGGTATATCTGCGATCCCCCATCCATTGGTCAAGATTCCTCTTGAACAAGGCCAGCGAGGTGCGCTCTGCCTCACATGTACCGGGATTTTGTTCCACAGCATAGGGAGTCTCTGGGTGATGAATCTGTCCCTCCAGCATGTTCTATTAATAACCGTGTCAAGGTTTAAGTCTCCCGCCCTTGTGGTTCTGAGGGATCTAGATTTTTTGAGGTGAAGCATATTCATCAAATCAGGGTTTGACATGGCCTTATATAATGCTTTTTGGCTCATATCTCCAATGCTTCTTACCTACTTCAACATTGTAATGTTTGCATAATCCCCAGTGCAACAGTCTTGCCACATTGTTATGCTTTGTAGTGTACAGGACCTCTTCCATTAGTGTATCACACCCAGCAAGAAGATGTACGACTATTCCAATTCTGTTTTATAAAGCCTGCATTTGTTTGTTTTTCTCACATGTTCATTGGACTTTGTAAACCAACATGTTCATAGTCTACTTTCTTGGCCTGCCAATATCTGCATCAGATCCTGACCAACATTAGGTTGTACCGGGGGTTTTCTGTGCTTGCAACTCTATTTATGCCTTTTCCACATTTCTTGCTATCTCCTCTGATCCTTCAACGTATATTCGTTGATACCTAATTTTGTCTGTTTCTGGTATGAATTCCTTTCCCGCTTGACACATGACACACACATGCTTCTGCTAAACTAAGCATGAAAGTCATCTTAGACTTGTTCTCCTCATGTTTTAAAACTTTCACTGTCTGAATCTTGTGAAGTCAGCAAGTGTGTGTGCAGTCCTATGATTGCAGATTTGTACATATAATCAGTTTTGTGGAGGCCCATACCTCCTCCAGAATGGGGAATCCTGGTATACACTAATTTTTATAAATCATTTGATAATAGTGAAGCATTTTTCTTGCTTTCCTGTCCAACTGATTCAGTATGTTTTGGGGCCAGTCAATCACCCCAAAACTGTAAGTTAAAACAGGAAGAGCAAATTGGTTTATAGCTTGGACTTTGTTCCTAGATGTCAGGGCTATTTTCAGTATTAATTTTAGTCTTCTGAAATATTCCTTACCAAGTTTTGTTCACATTTGTTCATGTTTTATTGTCGATCCTTCATCATTTCCCAAATATTTATTCACTCTCTGCTGCTCAAGTTCCTTTATATCATATTGTCCCAGACTGATACTTTCTTGGTGCTGCAGCTTTCCTGCTTTAAAGGTTGCTTTTGCACATTTATCAAGACCAAATGACATTTTTATAACATCTGAGAAAGTTTTGACTACTTGCAGTTGTGCTTTCAGTTCCACATCTGATGACCTATACAGTTTTAAATCATCCAGCAAAAGAAGATGAAATGTCTTTATTGTTGTTTTCTGAGAGCCAAATTCTAACCATGATCTAATCTGTTAAGTAGAAACCTTAATGGGTTAAGGGCAAGACAAAAGAACAGCGGTAACAGAGTCACCTTGGAAAATCCCCCTTCGAATTTTTATGACTGGGATAATAATTTATCCTTTATCATTGCTTAGCTGCAAAGTGGTTTACACTGTTTCATGGTCACTGTAATGTAATTGATCAATGTGGGGTGTATCCTGTATGTCTGTAAGCACGCCTTTATCCATGAAAGTGGGATGATGTCAAATGCTTTTTTTTTTTTTATAGTGTACCCATGCTATACTTAGATGATTTTATTTACAACAAATTATCCTTTGCTCCATATCACTTTCTTTTATTACCCGTTTGTTCTATTGCTATGATTGAGTTTTCTTCTAAATGACTATAAACTGTGTTGACATCAATTTCAGTATATAGTTTATACATTATTGGAAGGCAAGTTATTGGTCTATAGTTTTTAAGATAGCTTTTAGGTTCACTCTTAAGGGGGAGTAGCATTTTTCCTGTTGTTAACCAGTTTGGTGTCTGTTTGGGATGCGAGTATAAGTAGTTTTTACTCGGGGCTAAATCTTTGTGTAAGGATGTTAATACTTTTAGCCAGAAGTTAAGTGTTGCATCTGGGCCTGGGGTTTTCCAGTTACGAGCTTTTTTAATTTTGTTTCAAATTCTCTTGCCCTTGCTTCATCCCATTTTATATACTGTGGATTTGAACTTCTTATGGTTTCTTTTACTATTTCTGTCCATTCAGCATCTTTGTTATGTCCCAAAGGGTCTTCATGGATATATTTATCTAAAATCTATTTCTTCTTTTTTGATGGTATTTCTATTCCTTTTGCCACGTTTCCCAATTTGCTATAAAAGTTTTTTTTTTAGTCATCAGTAAATTGCTTATTTTATCATTTTCTTTTATATATGTCTGCATATCTTCTAAGTTTTTTCTGCATGTGATGATATCTTCAGTTTATTATTTGCAATAGTGTACAACAGATCCTGGTCTGTTCTGATAACTGTGAATTGCTTTTATTGCATCTGTCTTTCTAAGTATTTTTGTAAATCTGTTCCCTCTTCTGTACTCTTCTGTCAGTGACACTTTCTTAATTGCTTCTCAGCTTGATACTTTCAGGATGTCATTTGATTTCTTCCTTCCTTTACCTTATTGCCCTGAGTTTTTGTGGTAACGACTTAATCTGTTATTAATTTTGCTGCACAGTAATGCATCCTATTTACTTCTATAATATCACACGAATTTCTGTGAATAGTCTTAATTACTTTATTCATTTGTTTTATCAAACTTATAACATTTTGGGTCTTACTGACTTTCTGTAGTCTGTTTCTTTCATTGATCTTAATATGTCTCTCCATTTGTATTAAACAAAGCGACTCTTCCCTTAGGCCAGTGATGGTGAACCTTTTGGGCTTGGAGTGTCAAAAATTCGCAAAATGCCTATCTTGACTCTGCTGGTGTGTCACCCCAACCCCTGATCAAAAGAGAAACAATTCTTTACATATTCATTTATTTAAAAAATATAGTCCAATCATGTGTGCTGTTATATATTGTAAAAAAAAAAAAAAAAAAATCAATGACTTATAATAGAGAAAACGATATATGCACTGATAATTGGGCTTAAAGTAGTGCACCAAAAAATTACCCCACTTTTATTTATTATTTATTTTACATTTGTTAACCAGGAAAGTCTGATTGGACACATGTCATTTTTCAGCGGAGGCCTGGGGAGAAAAGCTCCATGTACACAGTAAAATATTATATCAGACAGTTGATATACTGTTAGATTACATGCAATCATATATAATGTCCGTAATCTTTTTCTATTAATAATGCTGTTGAAAAGTAATACATTAAAAAGGAGTTTAGACATCAAATACTTCAGAGTATTTGGGATATTATATACATTATAAAATAGCTGGTAGGATGAAATATGTATAAATGATAGATTGGATAGGAAGGGTTCTGGGGAGGGAGGATGGGTATAGATAGGGAAATAATGAGTTGAAAGTGGCGGGGTTGATAGAGATTAGTAGGTGGTAAGGTCTAAAGGTAGGGTAAGCAGGAAGGTTGCAGACATATAGAGGAAGAGGAATAATTCAAAGGGTGTAAATAATAATAGTATTGGTAGGTGTGCTGTACATAAAGTCAGTTGGATATAGGAAAGGAAGATGACACTTAGAGGGAGAAGCAGAGAGATGCAACAGGAGAAATGATACTGGGAAGTAAAGAAGAAAGGAGAAGTAGCGGGGTGGGAAATAGAGAGAGATATGTATTGGTAGGCTGAAAGTACTAGTAGGAGATTAGTCTGGGGTGTTGCATATACATAACCAAAGATGCTGAAGATAGGATTTTATGGCTTTTTTGAAGGGGCTGAGGGTAGTTATAGTTGTGATATTGGGGGGAGGCTGTTCTATTGCTTAGCAACAGAGTTGCTGTAGAGGGAAGTGCCGGCGGAGTTATTGGTTTTTGTTACCTCTAGTAGGAGTTTCTGATTTGGTCGTAAAATTCTAGCTTTGGTGCTTGGGTGAAGTAGGTTTTGTTTTAATAGTAATTTTGAATTGAGCTGAAAGAAAATATGGAACACATGCTTTTGATTTGATTAACATCAATTTATGACTTTTGTGTTGCTGAGTTTTAATAGATAAGTGGTGGGTTACATATTTCATGTATTTTTGTTCATTCAGTTTCTCTGGTAACTCGGGTGTTGGTGAACGCTGGTGTGTCACGCAAAGCCTCGTGGCGTCATCTTTGACACGTGTGTCATAGGTTCGCCATCACTGCCTTAGGCCATTTCCTTCTAAACCAAGGGCACATTCTTTGTTCTCAGTTTCCTGCAGACATTCTACAGAAAGTTCCAGAATGTCTTCCTTTGACATATTCTCTTCAGCTGCATCCTGCGTCATCTGTTTTTCTTTCATATGGGAACTCACTGGCCTATCACTCTTCCATCTGTCCACTACCTGCTCCTTCCCTTGCTGTGCAACTCCAACGAAACCTTTGCACTTTCTTACGGAAGAGTTCAGAGTATCTTAATGTAGGATGTAATCCTATGCTTCCTGTTCCACTTATTTCTCCTTAATCTGGGGACTCATTGTTCCATCGTGGTGTGGCATTATCAGAGTTGGATTTTCAGCTCTAAATTCTTCACTTCACAGGTAATCCATAACTTCAGTTTCTATTTCTTTCACTTTTCCATTAGTAATCCTCTTTTCTACTGTACCCTTTTGTTGTCTTATTTTTTGTATTGTGAAATTTTCTATACCCGGATGCCATTGCCTGTATCTTTCTTCAAATATTTTTGGTGGTGGTTTCTTGTAATGATTAGTTCTGCTTTCCCTTTGCATAAATATTGCACCATATTAAATCTCTCTTTCTTTCCTGTGTCCATATTTCTTCTTCAGATGTCTCCCGCACCACTTTTTTCTCCTTACTTTAAGGACTCGTTGTTCCATCATGCTGTGACATTATCAGAGTTGAATTTTCAACACAGAACCCTTCACTTTGCAGGTATTCCAGAACTTCAGCTTCTGTTTATTTGACTTTTGCTTTACTAGTCTGTTCTACGTTCCCACTTTAGGATCTTATTTGTTGTATTGTGAAATTTTCCTTATCTCAGTGCCTTTGCCCTTGTTTTTCTTCAAATATTTTTGGAGATGCTTTTTTGTATTGGTTAGTTTTGCTTTCTCCTTTGCATAAGTATTGTACCATATCAGATCTGTCTTTCTTTCCCATCTCCATGCTTCTTTTTTTATACATTTCAAAAATCTCTAGGTTTTGTTCTTTATATTTTCACACTATTTCAGTTGTTTCTTTGGCCTAAAGTTTTTTGGTATATATATATATATATATATATATATATATATATATATATATATATATATATAATGTTTTTCATAATTCGTTAATGAACACAAATTTGCATTTGAAGCTTTTGAAAATATTTTGTGCAAGTATTTTTCTTTCCTCTCATTTCTGTTGTGATGTCTTCTATTGGGAATTTCTGGGCTTTTTGCAGAATCGTAACAATACATAATGTCTTTCTTATCCTCAGTAAGCCACTCAGTCATCTTTTTGGCTCTTTTTTTGCCTATTGGTTTTTGTGTTTTTTGTAGACTATTACTTCCTTCTGCAACAAGGGGGGGGGGATCCTCCCCCTGAGCCTGGCCTAAACCAATTGTAAGAATGTTTCTATGTCTTGAGAATTCTACACTGTCATTTTTTCCAGTCCTGACACTAGTGCACTTTCCAGGAATGAGCACTTTTTGTCCTGGAACTTGTGCACCCAGCTGTATTTTTTATTTTTTGACCTACTTCTGTCCATGTTATATGCTATATAAAATACATTTGTACATCTGTGTTGTCTTGGTGAGAATTTCTAAAAACAGGGTCCACACTGTGAAGGTACTCACCAAGACTTGAGGATGAATTCAATTCCATCACTACTACTCTCCTTTGCTTGTTGATTTTATCATCTCTCCATTCAGACCACTTCATTGTGGTAGTCCTGATATTGTCCAAGAACCTGTCATTCTACTGCCTGAGGCTACAGTGCAGTAATCTTCCTGCACTGTGCCAAAAAGT
>NC_056730.1:534745008-534755008 GCF_019279795.1 Protopterus annectens | reverse complement strand
CCTTACAGCATTCTCTGACCACTGCTTGCAGCTGATTGTGGAAACCAGCTGTTTATGGTGTGAGCCAGCTGCTTCACTGGGGATGACTTTGCAATTGCTGATTCAACCCCATTCCCCTTTCCTTACTAGGAGGAAGTCTACCCGAGTTGCATGTTGGCCACTCTTGTATGTGACCTTGTGACTGTCTCTCTCGCTCAACTATGTGTTTAGTCACCATCAAGCCATTTATCAGACAGAAGTCTAGAATGACCTTTCCTTTATTTTTGTTGCCCCACTCATGCAAACCAAGGCAGTCCTCGTATCCTGTTTGTCTGTCCACATATGTACATTCAGGACACCCATTATCAGAAACAATTCATATTGTTCTCCTTTATCTAATAGGTCCTGCAATTGCTGTCTGAGTGCTGTCTTTTCTTCATTTTCACAACCCTGCTGTATGGCATAGGCTGAGATTATGAATAATGCTTGATCCTTACATTAGAGTCTGATTGCCATGAGCCTACCACTAATTCTGATTACATCCTTCACTGTCTTCTGAGGCCTCTTCCTTGCCACCATTCCACCAACATTTTTAGTTTGTCCTTCCCCCCGAATAATAGCCTCTGGATCCCAAGCCAAATTGCTGTGATGTATTGCCTTTCAATCTCGTCTCCTGTATATGTAGGATGTCCAGCCTCCTTACCATCATATCATCCACTTCCAAGCTGCATCCTGTCAGTAAACCTACACTGAGTGTAGCAGTACTTAATGCATGCTTACTTAGAGTTTGTGCTTCCCACAACTCCATTCTTGGGTGAGTTTGAGGTGGAAACACACAGCACAGCATGTTTTTAGTAGATGGGAGGAGCCCCACAGAGACGCATGGAAAGGCATGCAAACTCCATACAGGCATTGGCCAGAAGTCAGGATAGAACCTTGTACATTGTACCTTGTGCTTCGTAGGTGAAAACCTTAACCATTTTGCCAACTAGATAATATGTGAAAGCTTATTCTATAATCTTTGAATAAGCTGCGTAATGTTTCTGTCCTTTTTTGTGCTTTGTATTATTGATACTTATCTTAGTATTAATTTGTTACCTCACAGCAAGAGGTTCTCCCATTCGATTCTCAGCTTGGCTTGGGAGTGCCTTCTGTGTGTAGTCTGCATATCCTCCCTGAGGTTGTGTAGCGTTCGAAAGACATGCGTGCGTAAATGGGCGTGCCTTCGTTGAAGGTTGGGCGTCGAGCTGGCACCTCGGCGTTTTGTAAAAATCTACTACCAATCATTAGCGGACCGGAGTTCCGCTGTGGCGTCCCCTTACCGGGAAAAAGCCGAAAGACAAACAACATCTTAGTATTAATTTTCCTGACCTAGTATTAGCTCCTCAGTAGAGGGTTTCATATATAAACTTTTAAAGTAGGAGTGGAAGAAACACTGTCTTACAGATAAGACTGAGGGTCACCTCTAATGATATTTCTTGATCTTTTCTGAATGGTTAGGTTTCTAACCCTATGATCTTTCTACAGACTATGATCTCTGAGTGGGAATAATCTAGTATATTGCATTGTATGAGTGCAAGAAACAGAGACCTTTATAATTAAATGGTACACCCTGGCAGGCAGTGGTAATTCATATTTTTTGTCATAGTTGGAGAGAATAGCAGTCAATCTCTTGATTTCAGTTAGGAACAGATCCAAAAATAAGTTGACTCAATGGGCCCAAATCAGAAGCAAATACTAACAGCATTGGCTATAAAGGTGGATAGAATAAGAGGACTGAAATTCACATGCATTTTCTGAAGAAAAGGAAGTTTGTGACTTTAATGACAGCCATTACTTGTTGACTGTAAATTACCACTTTGTCTTAAAAATTCACAGATTTTAGGAGGAACACATCACGATTTTGAGCTAGAATTGGGCATGTCCCTGTGAATCGGAGACCATTGTTAACTATGGTGATGGGGGTGTTGCTTAGTCACAAGAGTGCATCTTGAGTGGACGAACTACAGCTTCACTACTGTGGTTACAATTATAAAGTCCCTGAGACCCTGATATGGTGTTCTGCTGTTAGAGTGGCATTTGTTTAAAGAAACATTTTACATTTTTAAAATATAATGTGACCGTCATTTCACATCTGTCTCACGTTGCTGATATGAGTCAGTGTGACTGCTTAGAGTAGTATGCACATAGGTGTGTTTGTAATCTAATTTGTAAGGTGTATAACTGCTACAGTAAGTGTGGCACTCTATATTAGACATTTAGGAAGCTGTTTATTACACAAAACAGTTGTGTTTTGCCTTTGTAGAAACCAAGAATTTGAATTTTAACAACTATAACCCTTGGCGGGGGCGGGCTTGTTTATTTTAAAAATACAGGTTATCAGGGTTTTGCTATTCAGCAGCGTGAAAAAAAAATTAAAACACATATTATGGCAAGTTAAAGGTCATGCTGCTAAACACTAGGCGTTTAAACATGAAACTGCACTTATTGCAAACATTCTTAACCCTGGAAGATGCTGACATTTGTGCAGTCACAGAAACCTGGTTCAAAGCTGCAGAGAGCACCCCAGCCTTACCTGTCATACATTCAGACCCCAGACTATGGGCAGCAAAGTCAAAGGAGGTGGAGTTTCAATATACATGAAAGCCGCACACACCCCCAGGCTGGTCAAACAGTGTGACGCACAGGAGACGCTCCAGGTGTAGTTAACCATTGACAAGACCCCTATTCAAATCATAGCTAGCTACAGGCCCCCAAATTTGACTCCAGATGCCGACTCCACCTATCTGGACCTCTTCGAATCTATCAAAATTCAACCCTTTACCCTGATCCTGGGCGACTTTAACTACCCAACCATAGATTGGAAAAACTACTCATGCCAGAACACAAATGCCCAGAGATTCCTCGATTTTATCAAAGCAAATGCCTTGGAACATCTAGTCGATACCCCCCCAAAAGAGGTGATAATATCTTGGACTTGGTATTAACCAATATGATTAACCACTGCAGAACCCCTACAGTGTCATCCTCCCTGGTAAGATCCGACCATAAAGAGGTCACTTTCGAAGTCCTCATCTCCCTTGACCCCTCTCTAGTTATGGTCAAACAAAAAAACTTCTCCAAAGCTGATTGCTACCCCCTCAGGGATGGTATAAACAGCTTCACAGCCCCCTCCCCCTCTATAGGAACTGGCACCAATGGCCAAATCTGCACCAAAGTACTATACGAGCATTAATATAGATGCATGGAATCAGGAATACTGGATAGGACAAAATCATATTCTGTAAGGAAGAGTAAACCTTATCTGGTGGACATCTGCAATAAATAAACTATATAACAAAAGGAAAAAAATTGCTTCCAATTGGGCACCTGCTCCTTCTTGGCCCTGGACAGCAATCTCTCCTTAGCCGGAACAAGCAACTAAGAGCACTAGTGAAATCCTCTAAAGCCAACTTTGATTCCAGATTTGCCACATCTACTAGAGACATTTATAAGGCCTTTTATACATATGTCCGCAATCTCAAAGGAAGCACCCAGATCTGTTCAAAACTAGTGGGCAAGGACACCACATATACAAATGCTGTAGATCTAGCCAATCTAATGGCTGACAGATTTAGCAAAAGCTTCTCCCCTCTATTCCCCCATCAGTAAATCAGGGCATCTCCAGTACCTGCCCTTATCTCTAGGGAACAGGTCATCACTGCTGTCTCAAAGGCAAAAAAATACAGTCTCCATGGGACCCAATAACATCCCAGGCTGCATCCTACATGAACTCAGGCATGAACTTGCAGCACCATTAGGCAACCTATTCAACCAAAGCCCGAGTACCAGCTTTGTCTCAGTCGAGTGGAGGACAGCTACTTTCATCCCTTTACACAAAGGTGGAGCACCCCCGATCCGGGAAATTATAGACTTCATCAGCCTAACTAGCCTGATCTGCAAGGCCATGGAACAGATTATCATGGACCTCATTAGCAGCAACATTGGCAACCTCCAAACACTTGACCCCACACAGTTTGGTTTTGTCAAGCGGAGGTCTTTTCTGTTCAATCTGGTCGACTTCTTTGAGACGGTCACCAAGCCGTGGATGAGGGGAAGATGGTGCACACTGCTTACCTTGACCTGGCCAAAGCTTTCGACACTTTGCTCCACTCAGGCATAATGGATAAACTCTCTCAACTAGGCTTCAATCCATAAGTAAACTGGCTCACTGATAGAACCCACCTAATCAAAATGGGGAAGCCATCTCAAGCTGTAGACCCGTAACTAGTGGAGTACCCCAGGGATCGATCTTGGAGCCTCTGTTATTCGGGTTATACATCTCTGAGGTGCAGGCCAAAACCAGCGGGCTGTGGCTAACCAAGTTTGCAGATAACTGCAAGCTGGGCTCGGTCATCAATTCCCCAAGTGATTTAGACGTCCTCCAAGAGGGTCTCATCCAAACAAATGACTGGTGCCAGAAACATGGCCTCTAGCTGAATGCCGAAAAATGTATCATCATCCCCTTTGGAGAGAGTGACGTCCCCACATATTATCACATTAATAACAACATCCTAAGCACAATCAGTTGTTAGGGATTGGGGCACCCAAGTTGATAGCAACCTGACTTGTGACCACCATGTTGCTTCCACTGTATGGAAAGCATTCTACATAGCCCACCTCATAAGTAAGGGTGTCTCATCCAGGAACAAGGAGGTCATAACATCCCTGTATTCGTCCCGTATAAGGCCAATTATTGAGTACAACATCCCCTTCGGCAAGTACCTCACACAGCACATGCAGCAGCTGGAAAGACCACAGTGGCTCCTCACCAGGAGAATCCAGGGCTTCAGACATCTGCCCTACACAAACAGGCTAAAAGCCCTGTCCCTCTACTCAGTTTCATACATACTCCTCAGAGATGACCTCTGTCTGGCATACAAAGCAATCTCAGACCCCACTTTGATGGGAGTTCTGCATATATGCAAGTCAAGCTCCACTTGAGTATCCCATACACGTGACCTCACCTGGTCTGTGATATCAATAGGACTTGTTGGAGGGACAGATTTGTGTCCCAGAGACTCACCCATCTGTGGAATAGACTCCCTCTCCACGTCAAGCAGAGTACCTCATTATCCCCTTTTAAGTGCAACATGGATAACTGGATGGGAAACAGAAAATGCACCCCTGGGATTCCACCTTTGTCCCTACTGGACAGGGGCTTTGGGTGCTGCCTTGTCTAAACATGGGATAAACTCTTGGCTAGGCTTATAAGGGCCTCAGGGCCAATAGCCTAGTAGCTTCATATGATCCTATGATGCTGTTTACTGCTTGGCAGTATGAAAAAAAAAATGACAGTTGTAGTTTCTAATGTTTTGGCCACTGCACTGCTCTCTGTTTCTTTGTGATGTAATATTTTTTAACAGCCGTCCTTGCTATTTCCTGTTCAGCTGTGATACTTCTGTTTGTGGAGAATTGTTAACATCAGTTTCTACTTGCATAGTTTTATTTCTCATCTATGATATATACAACTGTTTGTGCTCTAAAAGTGAAAACAATAACATAATTTACACAGAATGCTTAATTGCAGCAGAAGGTGTATTCACCATCCAAATTCTCTGTTCACAGCACTCCAGTACATGCACTAAATGCATGACCTGTTACCCACAGCAGTAGCAGCTGCATTACTGTAGTTGGCAATTGATGGCTTAAGTTCCAGTTTCTTGATCCTTTGTGGATGGTTAGGTTAGGTCTTCCTACAGTAAGATCACACAAAAATGGAACAGCAGAAAGTAATGGCAGAATTCTGTCGCATTAGCTGAATCAGCTCCATCTCCCAGTAGGCAACTTTTTTTTTTTTTTTTTTTTTTTTTGAAGCTGCAAAGTAAGATGCTTTTATAGCTGAGAAATTATTCACCAAAGCTGTAGGGTACTTATTGCACAGAAATCTGCAGGCATACAGCTTTCTTTTCTTTAATTGATATGGATAGTAGTGGGTGGCTTCTGAAATAGCAGTCTAGAACTGGCATGCCTGGGGTACAACTAGTTGCTGGCATAAAGGACCCCAGTTGTCAAGGTATTAAGCAAGCTGAAAAAGTGATTAGCAGTTAGTCTTGTCAGTTGTAATCAGCTGTGAAACTGCACAGCACACTGCTGCAAACGCAATTAGCAGAACGAAGAAAATTCTACAGTTTTATTCATGTTTGCCAATTATCTACAGTAGCATGGACCATGACTCATAAAGCAGTCTACACGTTTCTAGGAGTAGTTAGAAAAAAATTCATTTAAGTCTTACTTTGGGCATATATTATCTCAATTAAAAAGCAATGCATTGTGAAAAGCTATGTCTCTTGTAGTCCTGTGTTGTATTTGGCTCTGCTGCAAGTGTTTGCTTGCTAGTAACTTACAACATGCTTGCTTGCTGGTATTTGCTTAAAATGCAAGGCTGTAACTCCCACTAGCCCAGTCTCCCTTCCAACAACAGACCCTATAAAACTGTATAAACCTGCCAGAGCCCTAACTCTGACCCTAAACCTCCCACCCTGTTCTTGACCAGAGTCTTTGCTCCTGTAACCTAAAACTCAAATTCCCCCTCCCTAACCCTAAAATTCCATTCTCGCTCCCTAACCCTAAAACTTCAATCTTCCCTTCATAAACCTAAATTCCCCTATCACTTTCTAACCGTAAAACTCCTTCCTCACTCCCTATCCCTAAAACTCTCCTACTGCCCTCAAAACCTTAATTCCTTTCTCAGTTGCCCCCCTACCTTCTCCCTCCCCAGCTGCATGCCCAAACTGATATTGGAGTGTGAGCACAAGGGGCAGTTTACACAAATTACAAGATGCTCCAATTCCTCACCCTGAGACCATGGTATTCGAGCTTTTGGGGCCTGAGCACTTGCAGTAGAAGTAGTGCATTACACTGTTGCTGCTTGTGTTCTGATGACCTTATTTTCCCGAAGACCATTTGATCAAATCCAAACTACTCAAGCAATACATTGATGAAAGTTAACGCCACCAACGTAAACATATTTTCTGCAAGTAGTGTCATCCTCCACCATGCTACCCTGCAGCAAGCACCCTCCTTTACTATAACTTAATTTTGAAGTAAAAGATCATAGCAACCTCTAATTTACCTAGTCTGTCTTGACTTGAGTTTTTTTTTTTTTTTTTTTCAGTGTAATAGGTTGCAGCTAAGCCATGCAGTGTAATTGTAGGTAATCCGGCATAGTGCAGCAGTTGGCAGTATTAAAGCTTTCCTGTTCTGTGACATATTAAGCAGACAACACTGCAAACAGTTTGCAGCAACAGTGATCCTTTATGTAATTAGTCAGGGATCTTGGAGATGGGGACAGTAATTTCCCATTCTTTGAACTAGCATGGAGCAACAGTAGTCATAAAATCCTTCCGTTTAGCACAATTAATAGCTAAAGGCAGATCATCCAGGTGAAAAGTTATCATCTGTCTGTATGCAGCCCTAATTAGATCAATTAATGAGTATAACACCCCCTAGGGGATGTTCCTTTCAAGACATATTAAGTAACTGGAAAGGTACCAGAGGTTCCTGACCAAAAGAGATTCATAGGTTCATTGGTTCATACTAGACTATCTGCCCTAGGGCATTTATAAGCCTAGCCAGAGTGTGTTTGGCTTTCGCCACTCATTTCAAAATAATTTTGCTATGCCCTTTTTCGAGGTTAGTATACTGTGCCTCTGTCTAACAGTGACACAGAAGTGATACCCGGGGTAAACCTATGATCTCCCATCCACTCATCAAGATTCCTCTTGAAGAGAGTCGATGAGGGACTCTGCCTAACCTGGACTGGGATTTTATTCCAGAGTGAAGGGAGCCTCTGGGTTATGAATCTGTCCCTCCAGCATGTCCTATTTATTTCAGTGCTGAGGTTCAAGTCTCTCGAGCGCGTAGCTCGATGGGATTTGGATTTTCTGAGGTGCAGCATGTCCATTAATTCCGGGTTGGACATGGCTTTATACGTCAGGCACAGATCGCCTCTGAGCAGGCGGTATGCCACTGAGTAGATCTGGAGTTTCTTTTACCGGGCAGCATATGGCATCTGTTTGAGCCCTTTGATCCTCTTGATGAGGTACTTTTGGGGTCTTTCCAGTTGCTGCAGGTGTCTGGTAAGGTACATCCCAAAAGGGGCATTGTACTCAATTATGGGCCTGATGTGAGATGAGTAAAGAGGCACGATGACGTCCCCTGATCTAGATGTGAATCCCTTCATGATTAGGTGGACTATATAAAATGTTTTTCTAACCACTTTGGCCACGTGGTTGTCAAATGAGAGATTGCTATCAACTTGGGTCCCCAATTACTTCTTCTGTACTTAATGGATTACCACCTATGTGGTCATTTCTGGGCACGTTGTTTTTGCCAAAGGGGATGACTATGCACTTTTTGGCGTTTAGCTTGAGGCCATGGCTCTGGCACCAGTTGTCTGTTTCTATGAGGCCCTTTTGGAGGATGCTTGTGTCGGCTGGAGTGTCGATTATGGTGCCCAGTTTGCAGTCATGTGCAAACTTGGTCAGCCACAGTCCTTCCGTGTTGGCCTGTACCTCCGAGAAATATATACCGAACAAGAGAGGTCCCAGGACTGAGCCTTGTGGGACGCCACTTGTACCTGGTTTGGAGTCTGACATGGCTCCAGCAATTCTAACCATGTGGGTTCTGTCCTTGAGCCAGTTTGCAACCCATCTAGTGACATAGGGGTTTATATTTAAGCTGGTGAGCTTATCTATAATGCCCGAGTGGGGTATTGTATCGAAGGCTTTTGCGAGGTCCAGGTAGGCTGTGTGGACCACCTTCCCCTCGTCAATAGCCTTAGTGACTGTTTCAAAGAAATCAACCAAGTTTAAGAGGCAGGATCTGCCCTTAACAAAGCCAAACTGGGTAGGATCCAGTGTCTGTAGGTCCCCAATATCTTTATTTATGAGGTCCATCATGATCCTTTCCATAGCTTTGCAGACCAAGCTAGTCAGGCTTATGGGGCGATAGTTTCCAGGATCCGTTGAGGCACCACCTTTGTGGAGAGGGACCACTGTTGCTGTACGCCACTCTTTGGGTACATATCCTGTAGTAAGGCTGAGATTGAACAGTAGTTTTATGTTTGGGTTTAGCTCTTCTTGGAGTTCATGTAGGACGCAGCCCGGGACACCGTCTGGTCCCATTAATGCTGTGTTTTTTGCTTTGGAAAGGGCAGCTCTTACCGGAGCATCTGAGATGTCAGGGAGGCAGCACTCTGCTGGGTTAGATATTTGCCCTTTTGGTGGGGAGGGGGGGGGGTTTGCACTGAACCTGTCAGCTAGGATGTTGGCAATGTCTGTGGGTTCGGTGTATTTTTTGTCATTTTGGACTAATTCTGAGCATATCTGGGAATTCCCACCCAGGTTCCTAACATAACTAAAGAAAGCCTTGTGATTATCCTTAGTGTCCTGTGCAATTTTTCTCTCGAAGCTGGCCTTAGACGATTTTATGAGTGCCCGTAGTTTTTTGCTAATACTGATCAGAGATGCCTTCCCTTTTTGGGATTTTGCTCTATCATGTAGCAGCTTCCTCCTTCTATTGTATAGTTTGTTTATGGCTGGGATCCACCAGACAGGACGTCTGCCTTTGGAGGATTGGGACTTGGTTTTATTTGGGATTGCATGATCCATGCATTCCTGAAGGTGTTCATAGAATGCATTTATAAAGGATTCTGCGGTCTGGGCCGTATTTTCCACAGGCCCGGGGGCTTTGAAGGATTCCACCTCGGTTTTGAGGAGTGTGAAATTTGCATTAGAGAAGTTTTTCACTGTGGTTTTCAGGGCAGGGGGTGGAGTCGGAATGTGAATATCCAGTGAGATTAGTTTATGGTCTGATCTTACCAATGAGGGATACACTTCTGGTCTGGCGCATAGAGTCCTCATGTTGGTGATGATCAGGTCCAGTATGTTTTCCCCTCTTGTGGGAGTGGTAACAAGTTGTTCCATAGCATTTGAGTTTATAAATTTTAGGAACCTTTGTTGACCTAAAGTCTCTAACC